>NW_028274736.1:0-38115 GCF_026936395.1 Plectropomus leopardus
GATGACGCACATCACGGCGCAGACAAACCACAGGAGGAGAATGCCAGACAACATCTTGCCCGTGTCTGGAACTGGTTAATATTCGTGGCCGATGGCAGAGTTCCTGCTGTGGCCCTGCCTTTATCACCGTACATTCAGAGTTCCGGAACTTTCATCTGAAATGAAGCAGTTGAAAGTTCCGGAACTCGGAATGTATGGTGATGTCATCTGGCTTTGTTGTGAGTGTGATGTCACGGAGAAAACATTCCGCCACAGTCTCAGAGGTTCTAGCTGACCTAAATATCACAAGATATCGCACACTTCTCACGAAGCCTCGTAACAAATGTTCGATTGTTATTTAAAGTGGATTTTGATGACATCATGTCATAGCTTAAACTCGCTGAACTCATTTGAGGCCGAAAAACTTCGGCTTACGAAAGGCGTGTGTTTTCAATTCCAGTTTAAGTGTGTTTATGTAAATAGGTGGAGGCCAATTAGTGGGCATCCAGCTGAATAAATGTTTGTCATCACAAATTCATTGACTTCATCAGCTAACCTGCCATCATTTTCAATCACTGTGGACTACACCAAACACCTTTGGCTGTAAAGAGATCATGTGAGAAGTGATGCAAAAGCACAGATGTAGGAGCCAGGAAATGAGTGAAAATGAGACGTGTAAACTAAACTAAGTGCTTATTGTATTTGTGGTTAAATTATTGTACGTTTCGGAAATTTTGTAATAATTGATTGTGCATCGCACAGAGGACAAAATTATCATACAAATACAATAATTATCGTACATCTGACAACGCTGAGAAGGTGAAGATTTTCTGTTGGTCTCAGTCCTGTTCCCCTCCGTGTTCTGCCACTTCCTACCTCTTCAGTACATATTGTTTTTAAAAACATGTTTAAATTCATTAAATGTTCCACATGTTTTCAGTTTAACCCCTTCTATGATTCCATTGTGTAAAATAAATCAAAATATCACCTCTAATGAATCATGAATCAATTGTGTATACGCCCAAACAGATGAATATGAATAAACAAACAGCTGTTTGATTAACACTTCCTGGAGTTCACACACGAAAAAACATGATTTAAATTTTAGATGCATTCATGAAAACTGTTCATTTGAAAGAAATCAAACTACTAAACACATCTGAGCAATAGTGTTATTATGACTTGTTAATTTGAGTTGGGAAAACCACATTTATTTTTGGCTTGTATTTAAGTGTGTACTTATTCCTACTGTTTTTGGAACATGTGATATTGAAGTTTTAGTAGTTTGAGTATTTGTTTATTGAGACTGGAATATAGGTTTTGTATGGGCCTCTTTTTTTTTTTTTTTTTTATCTTCATTGCAGTCAGCCGTAAGGCTCATTTGCTTTTGTCTGAGTTTGTTTTTTGTTTGTTTGTTTATTTTGCTTTGTTTGGTTTATATGTTTGAAATACAGATTAATTACTATAATTTACAAACCAACAGATAAGTTACTTATTATCATTAAAACCAGAAATCACAATCCAAAAAACTGGAGACCAACTTTGATTGTTTCTGTTTCAGCTTTATTATAGACAATTGATTACTGGTTGATATAGATATAGAGTATAATAACAATCACGTAAAAATGATGTCATGAAAGATAACTCAAACTCCTTCAAATTGAAAAAAAAAAACCTCCTCAACTCCTTCGACGCCAAAAGATGAAGCAAGATTAAGGGTGAACTTTAATTTAATTTCTTCTTCAACTACGTTTTTAAAAGAGACAAACAAATTTACCTTGTACCTTGTATTGTCACCAATATGTAAGAACAATGCCAATGATTGTCACAGTTGTGCTTTTCTTCATAGTTTACAGAGGACATCATTAACGTGTTGATGACGCACATCACGGCGCAGACAAACCACAGGAGGAGAATGCCAGACAGCATCTTGCCCGTGTCTGGAACTGGTTAATATTCGTGGCCGATGGCAGAGTTCCTGCTGTGGCCCTGCCTTTATCATCAGACATTCCGAGTTCGGAACTTTCATCTGAAATGAAGCAGTTGAAAGTTCCGGAACTCGGAATGTATGGTGATGTCATCTGGCTTTGTTGTGTGTGTGATGTCACGGAGAAAACATTCGCCACAGTCTCAGAGGTTCTAGCTGACCTAAATATCACAAGATATCGCACACTTCTCACGAAGCCTCGTAACAAATGTTCGATTGTTATTTAAAGTGGATTTTTGATGACATCATGTCATAGCTTAAACTCGCTGAACTCATTTGAGGCCGAAAAACTTCGGCTTACGAAAGGCGTGTGTTTTCAATTCCAGTTTAAGTGTGTTTATGTAAATAGGTGGAGGCCAATTAGTGGGCATCCAGCTGAATAAATGTTTGTCATCACAAATTCATTGACTTCATCAGCTAACCTGCCATCATTTTCAATCACTGTGGACTACACCAAACACCTTTGGCTGTAAAGAGATCATGTGAGAAGTGATGCAAAAGCACAGATGTAGGAGCCAGGAAATGAGTGAAAATGAGACGTGTAAACTAAACTAAGTGCTTATTGTATTTGTGGTTAAATTATTGTACGTTACGGAAATTTTGTAATAATTGATTGTGCATCGCACAGAGGACAAAATTATCATACAAATACAATAATTATCGTACATCTGACAACGCTGAGAAGGTGAAGATTTTCTGGTGGTCTCAGTCCTGTTCCCCTCTGTGTTCTGCCACTTCCTACCTCTTCAGTACATATTGTTTTTAAAAACATGTTTAAATTCATTAAATGTTCCACATGTTTTCAGTTTAACCCCTTCTATGATTCCATTGTGTAAAATAAATCAAAATATCACCTCTAATGAATCATGAATCAATTGTGTATACGCCCAAACAGATTAATATGAATAAACAAACAGCTGTTTGATTAACACTTCCTGGAGTTCACACACGAAAAACATGATTTCAATTTTAGATGCATTCATGAAAACTGTTCATTTGAAAGAAATCAAACTACTAAACACATCTGAGCAATAGTGTTATTATGACTTGTTAATTTGAGTTGGGAAAACCACATTTATTTTTGGCTTGTATTTAAGTGTGTACTTATTCCTACTGTTTTTGGAACATGTGATATTGAAGTTTTAGTAGTTTGAGTATTTGTTTATTGAGACTGGAATATAGGTTTTGTATGGGCCTCTTTTTTTTTTTTTTTTTATCTTCATTGCAGTCAGCCGTAAGGCTCATTTGCTTTTGTCTGAGTTTGTTTTTTGTTTGTTTGTTTATTTTGCTTTATTTGGTTTATATGTTTGAAATACAGATTAATTACTATAATTTACAAACCAACAGATAAGTTACTTATTATCATTAAAACCAGAAATCACAATCCAAAAAACTGGAGACCAACTTTGATTGTTTCTGTTTCAGCTTTATTATAGACAATTGATTACTGGTTGATATAGATATAGAGTATAATAACAATCACGTAAAAATGATGTCATGAAAGATAACTCAAACTCCTTCAAAATGAAAAAGTAAAACCTCCTCAACTCCTTCGACACCAAAAGATGAAGCAAGATTAAGGGTGAACTTTAATTTAATTTCTTCTTCAACTACGTTTTAAAAGAGACAAACAAATTTACCTTGTACCTTGTATTGTCACCAATATGTAAGAACAATGCCAATGATTGTCACAGTTGTGCTTTTCTTCATAGTTTACAGAGGACATCATTAACGTGTTGATGACGCACATCACGGCGCAGACAAACCACAGGAGGAGAATGCCAGACAGCATCTTGCCCGTGTCTGGAACTGGTTAATATTCGTGGCCGATGGCAGAGTTCCTGCTGTGGTCCTGCCTTTATCATCAGACATTCGAGTTCCGGAACTTTCATCTGAAATGAAGCAGTTGAAAGTTCCGGAACTCGGAATGTATGGTGATGTCATCTAACTTTGTTGTGAGTGTGATGTCACGGAGAAAACATTCGGCCACAGTCTCAGAGGTTCTAGCTGACCTAAATATCACAAGATATCGCACACTTCTCACGAAGCCTCGTAACAAATGTTCGATTGTTATTTAAAGTGGATTTTTGATGACATCATGTCATAGCTTAAACTCGCTGAACTCATTTGAGGCCGAAAAACTTGACTTCTTAAAGGCGTGTGTTTTCAATTCCAGTTTAAGTGTGTTTATGTAAATAGGTGGAGGCCAATTAGTGGGCATCCAGCTGAATAAATGTTTGTCATCACAAATTCATTGACTTCATCAGCTAACCTGCCATCATTTTCAATCACTGTGGACTACACCAAACACCTTTGGCTGTAAAGAGATCATGTGAGAAGTGATGCAAAAGCACAGATGTAGGAGCCAGGAAATGAGTGAAAATGAGACGTGTAAACTAAACTAAGTGCTTATTGTATTTGTGGTTAAATTTTTGTAATGCTACGGAAATTTTGTAATAATTGATTGTGCATCGCACAGAGGACAAAATTATCATACAAATACAATAATTATCGTACATCTGACAACGCTGAGAAGGTGAAGATTTTCTGGTGGTCTCAGTCCTGTTCCCCTCTGTGTTCTGCCACTTCCTACCTCTTCAGTACATATTGTTTTTAAAAACATGTTTAAATTCATTAAATGTTCCACATGTTTTCAGTTTAACCCTTCTATGATTCCATTGTGTAAAATAAATCAAAATATCACCTCTAATGAATCATGAATCAATTGTGTATACGCCCAAACAGATTAATATGAATAAACAAACAGCTGTTTGATTAACACTTCCTGGAGTTCACACACGAAAAAACATGATTTCAATTTTAGATGCATTCATGAAAACTGTTCATTTGAAAGAAATCAAACTACTAAACACATCTGAGCAATAGTGTTATTATGACTTGTTAATTTGAGTTGGGAAAACCACATTTATTTTTGGCTTGTATTTAAGTGTGTACTTATTCCTACTGTTTTTGGAACATGTGATATTGAAGTTTTAGTAGTTTGAGTATTTGTTTATTGAGACTGGAATATAGGTTTTGTATGGGCCTCTTTTTTTTTTTTTTTTTTTTTCTTCATTGCAGTCAGCCGTAAGGCTCATTTTCTTTTTTTTGAGTTTGTTTTTGTTTGTTTGTTTATTTTGCTTTGTTTGGTTTATATGTTTGAAATACAGATTAATTACTATAATTTACAAACCAACAGATAAGTTACTTATTATCATTAAAACCAGAAATCACAATCCAAAAAACTGGAGACCAACTTTGATTGTTTCTGTTTCAGCTTTATTATAGACAATTGATTACTGGTTGATATAGATATAGAGTATAATAACAATCACGTAAAAATGATGTCATGAAAGATAACTCAAACTCCTTCAAATTGAAAAAAAAACCTCCTCAACTCTTTCGACGCCAAAAGATGAAGCAAGATTAAGGGTGAACTTTAATTTCATTTCTTCTTCAACTACGTTTTTAAAAGAGACAAACAAATTTACCTTGTACCTTGTATTGTCACCAATATGTAAGAACAATGCCAATGATTGTCACGGTTGTGCTTTTCTTCATAGTTTACAGAGGACATCATTAACATGTTGATGACGCACATCACGGCGCAGACAAACCACAGGAGGAGAATGCCAGACAGCATCTTGCCCGTGTCTGGAACTGGTTAATATTCGTGGCCGATGGCAGAGTTCCTGCTGTGGCCCTGCCTTTATCACCGTACATTCCGAGTTCCGGAACTTTCATCTGAAATGAAGCAGTTGAAAGTTCCGGAACTCGGAATGTATGGTGATGTCATCTGGCTTTGTTGTGAGTGTGATGTCACGGAGAAAACATTCCGCCACAGTCTCAGAGGTTCTAGCTGACCTAAATATCACAAGATATCGCACACTTCTCACGAAGCCTCGTAACAAATGTTCGATTGTTATTTAAAGTGGATTTTTGATGACATCATGTCATAGCTTAAACTCACTGAACTCATTTGAGGCCGAAAAACTTCGGCTTACGAAAGGCGTGTGTTTTCAATTCCAGTTTAAGTGTGTTTATGTAAATAGGTGGAGGCCAATTAGTGGGCATCCAGCTGAATAAATGTTTGTCATCACAAATTCATTGACTTCATCAGCTAACCTGCCATCATTTTCAATCACTGTGGACTACACCAAACACCTTTGGCTGTAAGGAGATCATGTGAGAAGTGATGCGAAAGCACAGATGTAGGAGCCAGGAAATGAGTGAAAATGAGACGTGTAAACTAAACTAAGTGCTTATTGTATTTGTGGTTAAATTATTGTACGTTACGGAAATTTTGTAATAATTGATTGTGCATCGCACAGAGGACAAAATTATCATACAAATACAATAATTATCGTACATCTGACAACACTGAGAAGGTGAAGATTTTCTGGTGGTCTCAGTCCTGTTCCCTCTGTGTTCTGCCACTTCTTACCTCTTCAGTACATATTGTTTTTAAAAACATGTTTAAATTCATTAAATGTTCCACATGTTTTCAGCTTAACCCCTTCTATGATTCCATTGTGTAAAATAAATCAAAATATCACCTCTAATGAATCATGAATCAATTGTGTATACGCCCAAACAGATTAATATGAATAAACAAACAGCTGTTTGATTAACACTTCCTGGAGTTCACACGAAAAAACATGATTTAAATTTAAGATGCATTCATGAAAACTGTTCATTTGAAAGAAATCAAACTACTAAACACATCTGAGCAATAGTGTTATTATGACTTGTTAATTTGAGTTGGGAAAACCACATTTATGTTTGGCTTGTATTTAAGTGTGTACTTATTCCTACTGTTTTTGGAACATGTGATATTGAAGTTTTAGTAGTTTGAGTATTTGTTTATTGAGACTGGAATATAGGTTTTGTATGGGCCTCTTTTTTTTTTTATCTTCATTGCAGTCAGCCGTAAGGCTCATTTGCTTTTGTCTGGGTTTGTTTTTTGTTTGTTTGTTTATTTTGCTTTGTTTGGTTTATATGTTTGAAATACAGATTAATTACTATAATTTACAAACCAACAGATAAGTTACTTATTATCATTAAAACCAGAAATCACAATCCAAAAACTGGAGACCAACTTTGATTGTTTCTGTTTCAGCTTTATTATAGACCATTGATTACTGGTTGATATAGATATAGACTATAATAACAATCACGTAAAAATGATGTCATGAAAGATAACTCAAACTCTTTCAAATTAAAAAAACCTCCTCAACTCCTTCGACGCCAAAAGATGAAGCAAGATTAAGGGTGAACTTTAATTTCATTTCTTCTTCAACTACGTTTTAAAAGAGACAAACAAATTTACCTTGTACCTTGTATTGTCACCAATATGTAAGAACAATGCCAATGATTGTCACGGTTGTGCTTTTCTTCATAGTTTACAGAGGACATCATTAACGTGTTGATGACGCACATCACGGCGCAGACAAACCACAGGAGGAGAATGCCAGACAGCATCTTGCCCGTGTCTGGAACTGGTTAATATTCGTGGCCGATGGCAGAGTTCCTGCTGTGGCCCTGCCTTTATCATCAGAGATTCAGAGTTCCGGAACTTTCATCTGAAATGAAGCAGTTGAAAGTTCCGGAACTCGGAATGTATGGTGATGTCATCTGGCTTTGTTGTGAGTGTGATGTCACGGAGAAAACATTCCGCCACAGTCTCAGAGGTTCTAGCTGACCTAAATATCACAAGATATCGCACACTTCTCACGAAGCCTCGTAACAAATGTTCGATTGTTATTTAAAGTGGATTTTTGATGACATCATGTCATAGCTTAAACTCACTGAACTCATTTGAGGCCGAAAAACTTCGGCTTACGAAAGGCGTGTGTTTTCAATTCCAGTTTAAGTGTGTTTATGTAAATAGGTGGAGGCCAATTAGTGGGCATCCAGCTGAATAAATGTTTGTCATCACAAATTCATTGACTTCATCAGCTAACCTGCCATCATTTTCAATCACTGTGGACTACACCAAACACCTTTGGCTGTAAGGAGATCATGTGAGAAGTGATGCGAAAGCACAGATGTAGGAGCCAGGAAATGAGTGAAAATGAGACGTGTAAACTAAACTAAGTGCTTATTGTATTTGTGGTTAAATTATTGTATGTTACGGAAATTTTGTAATAATTGATTGTGCATCGCACAGAGGACAAAATTATCATACAAATACAATAATTATCGTACATCTGACAACACTGAGAAGGTGAAGATTTTCTGGTGGTCTCAGTCCTGTTCCCCTCTGTGTTCTGCCACTTCTTACCTCTTCAGTACATATTGTTTTTAAAAACATGTTTAAATTCATTAAATGTTCCACATGTTTTCAGCTTAACCCCTTCTATGATTCCATTGTGTAAAATAAATCAAAATATCACCTCTAATGAATCATGAATCAATTGTGTATACGCCCAAACAGATGAATATGAATAAACAAACAGCTGTTTGATTAAAACTTCCTGGAGTTCACACACGAAAAAACATGATTTAAATTTAAGATGCGTTCATGAAAACTGTTCATTTGAAAGAAATCAAACTACTAAACACATCTGAGCAATAGTGTTATTATGACTTGTTAATTTGAGTTGGGAAAACCACATTTATGTTTGGCTTGTATTTAAGTGTGTACTAATTCCTACTGTTTTTGGAACATGTGATATTGAAGTTTTAGTAGTTTGAGTATTTGTTTATTGAGACTGGAATATAGGTTTTTTATGGGCCTCTTTTTTTTTTATCTTCATTGCAGTCAGCCGTAAGGCTCATTTGCTTTTGTCTGGGTTTGTTTTTTGTTTGTTTGTTTATTTTGCTTTGTTTGGTTTATATGTTTGAAATACAGATTAATTACTATAATTTACAAACCAACAGATAAGTTACTTATTATCATTAAAACCAGAAATCACAATCCAAAAAACTGGAGACCAACTTTGATTGTTTCTGTTTCAGCTTTATTATAGACCATTGATTACTGGTTGATATAGATATAGACTATAATAACAATCACGTAAAAATGATGTCATGAAAGAAAACTCAAACTCTTTCAAATTAAAAAAAAAACCTCCTCAACTCCTTCGACGCCAAAAGATGAAGCAAGATTAAGGGTGAACTTTAATTTCATTTCTTCTTCAACTACGTTTTTAAAAGAGACAAACAAATTTACCTTGTACCTTGTATTGTCACCAATATGTAAGAACAATGCCAATGATGGTCACAGTTGTGCTTTTCTTCATAGCTTACAGAGGACATCATTAACGTGTTGATGACGCACATCACGGCGCAGACAAACCACAGGAGGAGAATGCCAGACAGCATCTTGCCCGTGTCTGGAACTGGTTAATATTCGTGGCCGATGGCAGAGTTCCTGCTGTGGCCCTGCCTTTATCATCAGACATTCAGAGTTCCGGAACTTTCATCTGAAATGAAGCAGTTGAAAGTTCCGGAACTCGGAATGTATGGTGATGTCATCTGGCTTTGTTGTGAGTGTGATGTCACGGAGAAAACATTCCGCCACAGTCTCAGAGGTTCTAGCTGACCTAAATATCACAAGATATCGCACACTTCTCACGAAGCCTCGTAACAAATGTTCGATTGTTATTTAAAGTGGATTTTTGATGACATCATGTCATAGCTTAAACTCGCTGAACTCATTTGAGGCCGAAAAACTTGACTTACGAAAGGCGTGTGTTTTCAATTCCAGTTTAAGTGTGTTTATGTAAATAGGTGGAGGCCAATTAGTGGGCATCCAGCTGAATAAATGTTTGTCATCACAAATTCATTGACTTCATCAGCTAACCTGCCATCATTTTCAATCACTGTGGACTACACCAAACACCTTTGGCTGTAAAGAGATCATGTGAGAAGTGATGCAAAAGCACAGATGTAGGAGCCAGGAAATGAGTGAAAATGAGACGTGTAAACTAAACTAAGTGCTTATTGTATTTGTGGTTAAATTATTGTACGTTACGGAAATTTTGTAATAATTGATTGTGCATCGCACAGAGGACAAAATTATCATACAAATACAATAATTATCGTACATCTGACAACGCTGAGAAGGTGAAGATTTTCTGGTGGTCTCAGTCCTGTTCCCCTCTGTGTTCTGCCACTTCCTACCTCTTCAGTACATATTGTTTTTAAAAACATGTTTAAATTCATTAAATGTTCCACATGTTTTCAGTTTAACCCCTTCTATGATTCCATTGTGTAAAATAAATCAAAATATCACCTCTAATGAATCATGAATCAATTGTGTATACGCCCAAACAGATGAATATGAATAAACAAACAGCTGTTTGATTAACACTTCCTGGAGTTCACACACGAAAAAACATGATTTAAATTTTAGATGCATTCATGAAAACTGTTCATTTGAAAGAAATCAAACTACTAAACACATCTGAGCAATAGTGTTATTATGACTTGTTAATTTGAGTTGGGAAAACCACATTTATTTTTGGCTTGTATTTAAGTGTGTACTTATTCCTACTGTTTTTGGAACATGTGATATTGAAGTTTTAGTAGTTTGAGTATTTGTTTATTGAGACTGGAATATAGGTTTTGTATGGGCCTCTTTTTTTTTTTTTGTTTTATCTTCATTGCAGTCAGCCGTAAGGCTCATTTGCTTTTGTCTGAGTTTGTTTTTTGTTTGTTTGTTTATTTTGCTTTATTTGGTTTATATGTTTGAAATACAGATTAATTACTATAATTTACAAACCAACAGATAAGTTACTTATTATCATTAAAACCAGAAATCACAATCCAAAAAACTGGAGACCAACTTTGATTGTTTCTGTTTCAGCTTTATTATAGACAATTGATTACTGGTTGATATAGATATAGAGTATAATAACAATCACGTAAAAATGATGTCATGAAAGATAACTCAAACTCCTTCAAATTGAAAAAAAAAACCTCCTCAACTCCTTCGACGCCAAAAGATGAAGCAAGATTAAGGGTGAACTTTAATTTCATTTCTTCTTCAACTACGTTTTAAAAGAGACAAACAAATTTACCTTGTACCTTGTATTGTCACCAATATGTAAGAACAATGCCAATGATTGTCACAGTTGTGCTTTTCTTCATAGTTTACAGAGGACATCATTAACGTGTTGATGACGCACATCACGGCGCAGACAAACCACAGGAGGAGAATGCCAGACAGCATCTTGCCCGTGTCTGGAACTGGTTAATATTCGTGGCCGATGGCAGAGTTCCTGCTGTGGCCCTGCCTTTATCACCGTACATTCCGAGTTCCGGAACTTTCATCTGAAATGAAGCAGTTGAAAGTTCCGGAACTCGGAATGTATGGTGATGTCATCTGGCTTTGTTGTGAGTGTGATGTCACGGAGAAAACATTCCGCCACAGTCTCAGAGGTTCTAGCTGACCTAAATATCACAAGATATCGCACACTTCTCACGAAGCCTCGTAACAAATGTTCGATTGTTATTTAAAGTGGATTTTTGATGACATCATGTCATAGCTTAAACTCGCTGAACTCATTTGAGGCCGAAAAACTTCGGCTTACGAAAGGCGTGTGTTTTCAATTCCAGTTTAAGTGTGTTTATGTAAATAGGTGGAGGCCAATTAGTGGGCATCCAGCTGAATAAATGTTTGTCATCACAAATTCATTGACTTCATCAGCTAACCTGCCATCATTTTCAATCACTGTGGACTACACCAAACACCTTTGGCTGTAAAGAGATCATGTGAGAAGTGATGCAAAAGCACAGATGTAGGAGCCAGGAAATGAGTGAAAATGAGACGTGTAAACTAAACTAAGTGCTTATTGTATTTGTGGTTAAATTATTGTACGTTACGGAAATTTTGTAATAATTGATTGTGCATCGCACAGAGGACAAAATTATCATACAAATACAATAATTATCGTACATCTGACAACGCTGAGAAGGTGAAGATTTTCTGGTGGTCTCAGTCCTGTTCCCCTCTGTGTTCTGCCACTTCCTACCTCTTCAGTACATATTGTTTTTAAAAACATGTTTAAATTCATTAAATGTTCCACATGTTTTCAGTTTAACCCCTTCTATGATTCCATTGTGTAAAATAAATCAAAATATCACCTCTAATGAATCATGAATCAATTGTGTATACGCCCAAACAGATGAATATGAATAAACAAACAGCTGTTTGATTAACACTTCCTGGAGTTCACACACGAAAAAACATGATTTAAATTTTAGATGCATTCATGAAAACTGTTCATTTGAAAGAAATCAAACTACTAAACACATCTGAGCAATAGTGTTATTATGACTTGTTAATTTGAGTTGGGAAAACCACATTTATTTTTGGCTTGTATTTAAGTGTGTACTTATTCCTACTGTTTTTGGAACATGTGATATTGAAGTTTTAGTAGTTTGAGTATTTGTTTATTGAGACTGGAATATAGGTTTTGTATGGGCCTTTTTTTTTTTTTTTTTTTATCTTCATTGCAGTCAGCCGTAAGGCTCATTTGCTTTTGTCTGAGTTTGTTTTTTGTTTGTTTGTTTATTTTGCTTTATTTGGTTTATATGTTTGAAATACAGATTAATTACTATAATTTACAAACCAACAGATAAGTTACTTATTATCATTAAAACCAGAAATCACAATCCAAAAAACTGGAGACCAACTTTGATTGTTTCTGTTTCAGCTTTATTATAGACAATTGATTACTGGTTGATATAGATATAGAGTATAATAACAATCACGTAAAAATGATGTCATGAAAGATAACTCAAACTCCTTCAAATTGAAAAAAAACCCCTCCTCAACTCCTTCGACGCCAATAGATGAACCAAGATTAAGGGTGAACTTTAATTTCATTTCTTCTTCAACTACGTTTTAAAAGAAACAAACAAATTTACCTTGTACCTTGTATTGTCACCAATATGTAAGAACAATGCCAATGATTGTCACAGTTGTGCTTTTCTTCATAGCTTACAGAGGACATCATTAACGTGTTGATGACGCACATCACGGCGCAGACAAACCACAGGAGGAGAATGCCAGACAGCATCTTGCCCGTGTCTGGAACTGGTTAATATTCGTGGCCGATGGCAGAGTTCCTGCTGTGGCCCTGCCTTTATCACCGTACATTCAGAGTTCCGGAACTTTCATCTGAAATGAAGCAGTTGAAAGTTCCGAACTCGGAATGTATGGTGATGTCATCTGGCTTTGTTGTGAGTGTGATGTCACGGAGAAAACATTCCGCCACAGTCTCAGAGGTTCTAGCTGACCTAAATATCACAAGATATCGCACACTTCTCACGAAGCCTCGTAACAAATGTTCGATTGTTATTTAAAGTGGATTTTTGATGACATCATGTCATAGCTTAAACTCGCTGAACTCATTTGAGGCCGAAAAACTTGACTTACGAAAGCGTGTGTTTTCAATTCCAGTTTAAGTGTGTTTATGTAAATAGGTGGAGGCCAATTAGTGGGCATCCAGCTGAATAAATGTTTGTCATCACAAATTCATTGACTTCATCAGCTAACCTGCCATCATTTTCAATCACTGTGGACTACACCAAACACCTTTGGCTGTAAAGAGATCATGTGAGAAGTGATGCAAAAGCACAGATGTAGGAGCCAGGAAATGAGTGAAAATGAGACGTGTAAACTAAACTAAGTGCTTATTGTATTTGTGGTTAAATTATTGTATGCGTTACGGAAATTTTGTAATAATTGATTGTGCATCGCACAGAGGACAAAATTATCATACAAATACAATAATTATCGTGACATCTGACAACGCTGAGAAGGTGAAGATTTTCTGGTGGTCTCAGTCCTGTTCCCCTCTGTGTTCTGCCACTTCCTACCTCTTCAGTACATATTGTTTTTAAAAACATGTTTAAATTCATTAAATGTTCCACATGTTTTCAGCTTAACCCCTTCTATGATTCCATTGTGTAAAATAAATCAAAATATCACCTCTAATGAATCATGAATCAATTGTGTATACGCCCAAACAGATTAATATGAATAAACAAACAGCTGTTTGATTAACACTTCCTGGAGTTCACACACGAAAAAACATGATTTAAATTTAAGATGCGTTCATGAAAACTGTTCATTTGAAAGAAATCAAACTACTAAACACATCTGAGCAATAGTGTTATTATGACTTGTTAATTTGAGTTGGGAAAACCACATTTATGTTTGGCTTGTATTTAAGTGTGTACTTATTCCTACTGTTTTTGGAACATGTGATATTGAAGTTTTAGTAGTTTGAGTATTTGTTTATTGAGACTGGAATATAGGTTTTGTATGGGCCTCTTTTTTTTTTTTTATCTTCATTGCCGTCAGCCGTAAGGCTCATTTGCTTTGTCTGGGTTTGTTTTTGTTTGTTTGTTTATTTTGCTTTGTTTGGTTTATATGTTTGAAATACAGATTAATTACTATAATTTACAAACCAACAGATAAGTTACTTATTATCATTAAAACCAGAAATCACAATCCAAAAAACTGGAGACCAACTTTGATTGTTTCTGTTTCAGCTTTATTATAGACCATTGATTACTGGTTGATATAGATATAGACTATAATAACAATCACGTAAAAATGATGTCATGAAAGAAAACTCAAACTCTTTCAAATTAAAAAAAAAACCTCCTCAACTCCTTCGACACCAAAAGATGAAGCAAGATTAAGGGTGAACTTTAATTTCATTTCTTCTTCAACTACGTTTTTAAAAGAGACAAACAAATTTACCTTGTACCTTGTATTGTCACCAATATGTAAGAACAATGCCAATGATTGTTACGGTTGTGCTTTTCTTCATAGTTTACAGAGGACATCATTAACGTGTTGATGACGCACATCACGGCGCAGACAAACCACAGGAGGAGAATGCCAGACAGCATCTTGCCCGTGTCTGGAACTGGTTAATATTCGTGGCCGATGGCAGAGTTCCTGCTGTGGCCTGCCTTTATCATCGTACATTCAGAGTTCCGGAACTTTCATCTGAAATGAAGCAGTTGAAAGTTCCGGAACTCGGAATGTATGGTGATGTCATCTAACTTTGTTGTGAGTGTGATGTCACGGAGAAAACATTCCGCCACAGTCTCAGAGGTTCTAGCTGACCTAAATATCACAAGATATCGCACACTTCTCACGAAGCCTCGTAACAAATGTTCGATTGTTATTTAAAGTGGATTTTTGATGACATCATGTCATAGCTTAAACTCACTGAACTCATTTGAGGCCGAAAAACTTCGGCTTACGAAAGGCGTGTGTTTTCAATTCCAGTTTAAGTGTGTTTATGTAAATAGGTGGAGGCCAATTAGTGGGCATCCAGCTGAATAAATGTTTGTCATCACAAATTCATTGACTTCATCAGCTAACCTGCCATCATTTTCAATCACTGTGGACTACACCAAACACCTTTGGCTGTAAGGAGATCATGTGAGAAGTGATGCGAAAGCACAGATGTAGGAGCAAGGAAATGAGTGAAAATGAGATGTAAACTAAACTAAGTGCTTATTGTATTTGTGGTTAAATTATTGTACGTTACGGAAATTTTGTAATAATTGATTGTGCATCGCACAGAGGACAAAATTATCATACAAATACAATAATTATCGTACATCTGACAACACTGAGAAGGTGAAGATTTTCTGGTGGTCTCAGTCCTGTTCCCCTCTGTGTTCTGCCACTTCTTACCTCTTCAGTACATATTGTTTTTAAAAACATGTTTAAATTCATTAAATGTTCCACATGTTTTCAGCTTAACCCCTTCTATGATTCCATTGTGTAAAATTAATCAAAATATCACCTCTAATGAATCATGAATCAATTGTGTATACGCCCAAACAGATTAATATGAATAAACAAACAGCTGTTTGATTAAAACTTCCTGGAGTTCACACACGAAAAAACATGATTTAAATTTAAGATGCATTCATGAAAACTGTTCATTTGAAAGAAATCAAACTACTAAACACATCTGAGCAATAGTGTTATTATGACTTGTTAATTTGAGTTGGGAAAACCACATTTATTTATATATGTCACAAGATGTCACAACATCCAGGGCCTTGAGGAACTCCGGGCGGACCTCGTCCACCCCCAGGGCCCTTCCACCGAGGAGCTTTTTGACCACCTCGGTAACCTCAGCCCCAGAGATAGAGGAGCCCACCCCCGGGTCCCCAGGCCCTGCTTCTCCAACAGAAGGCGTGTCGGTGGGATTGAGGAGGTCTTCGAAGTATTCCTTCCACCGATCCACAACGTCCCGAGTCGAGGTCAGCAGCGCCCCGTCGCCACCATACACAGTGTTGACGGAGTACTGTTGATCACAACTGAGACGCCGGATGGTGGTCCAGAACCTCTTCGAAGCCGTCCGGAAGTCGTTTTCCATGGCCTCGCCGAACTCCTCCCATGCCCGGGTTTTCGCCTCGGCGACCGCCGCCGCCGCCGCCGCACTCCGCTTGGCCTGTCGATACCTGTCTGCTGCCTCCGGAGTCCCACAGGCCAAGAAGGCCCGATAGGACTCCTTCTTCAGCTTGACGGCACCCCTTACCGCCGGTGTCCACCAGCGGGTTCGGGTGTTGCCGCCCCGACAGGCACCAACCACCTTACGGCCACAGCAGCGGTCGGCCGCCTCAGCAATGGAGGCACGGAACACGGCCCACTTGGACTCAATGTCCCCAGCCTCCCCCGGGACATGGTCGAAGCTCTTCCGGAGGTGGGAGTTGAAGTTCCTTCTGACGGGAGACTCTGCCAGACGTTCCCAGCAGACCCTCACAATGCGCTTGGGTCTGCCAGGACTGACCGCGTCCTCCCACCATCGGAGCCAACTCACCACCAGGTGGTGATCGGTTGACAGCTCCGCCCCTCTCTTCACCCGAGTGTCCAAGACATACGGCCGCAAGTCCAACGATACGACTACAAAGTTGATCATTGAACTGCGGCCTAGGGTGTCCTGATGCCAAGTGCGCATATGGACACCCTTATGCTTGAACATGGTGTTCGTTATGGACAATCTGTGGCGAGCACAGAAGTCCAATAACAAAACACCACTCGGGTTCAGATCGGGGGGGCCATTCCTCCCGATCACACCCCTCCAGGTCTCACTGTCATTGCCAACGTGAGCGTTGAAGTCCCCCAGCAGAACGAGGGAGTCCCCAGAAGGAGCACTCTCCAGCACCCCCTCTAAGGACTCCAAAAAGGGTGGATACTCTGAACTGCTGTTTGGACCATAGGCACAAACAACAGTCAGGATCCGTCCCCCAAAGGCAGAGGGAGGCTACCCTCTCATTCACCGGCGTAAACTCCAACGTACAGGCGCCGAGCCGGGGGGCAATAAGTATTGCCACCCCTGCCCGGCGCCTCTCACCAGTGGCAACTCCAGAGTGGAAGAGAGTCCATCCCTCTCAAGAAGACTGGTTCCGGAGCCCAAGCCATGCGTCGAGGTGAGGCCGACTATATCTAGTCGGAACTTCTCGACCTCGCGCACCAGCTCAGGCTCCTTCCCCACCAGAGAGGTGACATTCCACGTCCCCAGAGCTAGCTTCTGCAGCCGAGGATCGGACCGCCAAGGTCCCCGCCTTCGGCTGCCGCCCAGCTCACACTGCACCCGACCCCTACGGCCCCTCCTACGGGTGGTGTGTCATGGTTCCTGCTTCCTCCCCCTCCTCCTCACCGCCAGTATTTTTCCACTCACCTTCTCCTGACCTGCTCTCCTGACATGCCACGCCCACCGCTGCAGCCTCCTCTCTCACAGCTGCGGCTCATCGCCAATCAGGCCGGTATTTAAGACACTCCCACACATTCATTCACTGCCAGATTGTTCCTCTGCATTATGCACGACTCTCCAGCGTTTCCCTGCCAGATTTACCGTTGCCGACCCAGCCTGTTCCCGACCAGCTCTTCGTGCCTGACTCCCCGTGTACCTACCTGCCTTCTGTCCCCGACCACGTGCTTCGCTTCGGCGTTCCGGACATCTGCCGGCTTCACTGGCAAAGACCTCCCGCTCGACCACGACGATCCTCCTGCCTGCTCCTCGACGGTACCGTTGTTCTCTCGGACTGTTTTCCCGGCTTCGGATCCACTGCCTGTCCCTGACCACCCTTCAGCGCAATCCCGACGACGCGCACACACGTGTTGTCGGCTCGTCGAGCTACAGGGTTTCCAGCTCTCCAGCCACGGTAGATTCAAGCTTCGTGTCTTCTCCTCGTGGGATTCCCAGAGACTGTGTTTGGGCTCACGGCCCGAAGAACGAACTGAATAACTGTGAGTTGCTTTTCGTGAGTGTTGGTATTAATAAAAGTCATTACCAACAATCCCTGAGCTTTGGTGTACTGCATCTGGGTTCTACACACCCGCTTCAGTACAATCTGGCCAGAAATGGACCCAGCAGACGCCAGCACTCTCCAGAATCGTCTCAAGACGCTGCCGAGGGAATGTTGCAGCAGCACGAGGCTCAGCTCTCCTCCAACGCGGCTGAGGCTCGCCAGTCTGCCACTGCCTTGTAAAGAGCTCTCACCCTGTTGGCTAATCAGGTCCAACAGATGGCAACCACGCTGACACAGCACGCCGCCCCAGCTGCAAGTTCCGCTCAACCGGCTCCCAGTTCCACTCCATCGCCCAGCTCCGCACCAGAACCCCGGGTGGGCGCGCCACAACGGTATGCCGGAGATCCAGAGGGTGCAACCTGCTCTTGACGAACTGTTCCATCTTGTTTGCTCTGCAGCCACACACATTCGCCACAGAGGGAGCCAGAGTGGCGTTTGCTATTAACCACCTCACGGGCCGAGCACGCCTGTGGGGAACGGCCGAGTGGGAGAGGGGCACTCCAGCCTGTTCGTCATTCCAAGCTTTCGCTGAGGAGCTACGAAAGGTTTTCGGGACTGTTTCCTGGGTCCCGATGCCACTGGAGGTCTCCTGAACCAGCGACAGGGCGATCGGACCGTGGCTGACTTTGCTATTGACTTCCGGACCCGAGCGTGACCCTCCAGAGTGACTGGAATTCGGCCCAATGTGACGATTCCTCAACGGGTTAGCTCCTTACATAAAGGATTAGCTGTTTTAGCTTGATCTTCCCCACTCCCTGGATGGCCCCATTGAACTGACAACCAAGCTGGACAGGCAAATTCAGGCAAGGAGAAGGGGGCCGCGACTAGAGGGAGAGCCTCCATGGTTCCTGTTCATCGTCATGGTCCTTCTGCAACCGCCAGCAGTTCCCCAAACTCAGCTCCTGGTGGTACGGAGCCCATGCAGGTGGGTCGCACCAGGTTATCTCCAGAGGAGCGAGAGAGGCGACGTCGGGCTAATCTCTGCCTTTACTGTGGTCAGGCCGGCCATTTCATCTCCGGCTGTCCGGTAAAAGGGCAGGCTCAGCGGTAGAAGGGGGCATCCTGCTGAGCCGCTCACAGAACTCTGCTCCTAGTCTTCGCCCCTATTCCACGTCCAGTTCCTGCTGAAAGAGGGTTCTCACACCCTCTCCACGCTCATTGACTCTGGGGCCGATGTAAACCTGATCGATGAGGACCTCGCGTTGCAGTTGGATATTGAGCTGGTTCTTCTTCCACGCCTGCTACCAGCCAGCGCACTGGATGGTCACCTCCTGGGGACCGCCACTCATCAGACCACCCCCATTTCCATGCTCCTGTCGGGAAACATCCCGAGACCATCCAGTTCCACGTCCTGAAGTCTCCCAGCTTACCCCTGATCCGCGGATACCCCTGGCTCCGTCGTCACGATCCGCACGTAGACTGGTCCACTGGGTCAATCCTGGCGTGGGGTCAGCATGCCAACAGATCTGCCTCCAACAGCCAGACGCAGCTAGACCCGCCTCCAGGACCGGGTCCGCTCCAGATCTCTCCGGGTGCCGCCTGAATACAACGACTTCAGGGAGGTGTTCAATAAGTCAAGGGCCACTTCTCTGCCTCCTCACCGCCCTATGACTGTGCCATTGATCTCCTTCCCGGTCAGCCCCTCCTAAGGGTCGCCTCTACTCCCTCTCTGCACCTGAGAGGGAGGCCATGGAGACCTACATAAATGACTCTTTGGCTAGCGGCATAATCCGCCCTCCTCATCTCCTGCCGGAGCCGGATTTTTCTTCGTGGGAAGAAAGATGGTTCTTACGACCTTGCATTGACTATAGGGGGCTGAATGACATTACCCTGAAGAACCGCTACCCTCTCCCCTCATCGCCTCTGCGCTTGAACTGTTACAAGGGGCCACCGTCTTCACTCAGCTGGACCTTCATAACGCCTACCACCTGGTCCGCATCAGAGAGGGGATGAGTGGAAAACGGCCTTAAACACCCCTACTGGACATTATGAGTATCTCATGATGCCGCTCGGTCTCAATAATGCCCGGCCGCTTTCCAGGCCCTCGCCAACGACGCCCTCAGAGACTACCTGAATAAGTTTGTGTTCGTGGTATTTGGACGACATCCTGATTTTCTCTCGGTCCAGACAGGAACACATCCTTCACGCCCAGTCGGTCCTGCAGCTTCTCCTCAAGAACTCTCTGTTCAGAAGGCGGAGAAGTGTCACTTCCACGCATCCTCTGTTTCTTTCCTGGGGTACGTCGTGGGTCACAACCGCATGGAAATGGACCCTGACAAGGTCTCGGCGGTGACCTCCTGGCCTGCTCCGACACACGCAAACAGTTGCAACGCTTCCTGGGGTTTGCCAACTTTTACAGACGGTTTATTCGTGGATACAGCACGGTGGCAGCCCCCCTCACGGCTCTCACCTCATCCAAGGTTCAGTTCCGCTGCTCTCCTGCCGCCGCCGACGCCTTCCGACACCTCAAGGAACGCTTCTGCTCTGCCCCCATACTCCTCATTCCTGACCCAGACAGGCAGTTCGTGGTGGAGGTCGACGCCTCGGATGTGGGGGTAGGAGCTGTCCTTTCCCAACGTTCGGCTGTGGATGAGAAGTTGCACCCATGTGCCTTCTTCTCTCGGCGGCTGTCACCAGCGGAGAGGAACTACGACATTGGCAATCGGGAGTTACTGGCGGTAAAGTTGGCATTGGAGGAGTGGCGCCATTGGCTGGAGGGCACCAAGATTCCCTTCCTGGTCTGGACGGATCACAAAAACCTCGAGTACATCCGCTCCGCCAAAAAGACTGAACTCTCGCCAGGCCCGTTGGGCTCTGTTCTTTACCCGCTTCTCCTTCACCCTCTCCTATCGACCCAGTTCCCGCAATGTCAAGCCCGACGCTCTGTCCCGCCAGTTCCTGGAGGAGGAGGAGGCCACATCCCGTCCTGACAACATTCTCCCTGCTCCCCGTCTCCTGGCTGCCCTCACCTGGGACATTGAAGAACGCATCCTGTCAGCATTGGAGGAGCAGCCAGGTCCCAGCTCCTGCCCACAGAACCGCCTGTTCGTTCCCGATGAGTTCAGGTCGGAGGTTCTCCAGTGGGCCCACGCCTCGCGCCTCACCTGTCACCCGGGGATCACTCGCACCAGGGAGGTCCTACAGCGACGGTTTTGGTAACCCTAACCCTAACCCTAACCCCTAACCCTAACCCTAACCCTAACCCCTAACCCTAACCCTAACCCCTAACCCTAACCCTAACCCCTAACCCTAACCCTAACCCCTAACCCTAACCCTAACCCCTAACCCCTAACCCTAACCCTAACCCCTAACCCTAACCCTAACCCTAACCCCTAACCCTAACCCCTAACCCTAACCCTAACCCTAACCCCTAACCCTAACCCTAACCCCTAACCCTAACCCTAACCCTAACCCTAACCCCTAACCCTAACCCTAACCCTAACCCTAACCCCTAACCCTAACCCTAACCCCTAACCCTAACCCTAACCCCTAACCCTAACCCTAACCCTAACCCCTAACCCTAACCCTAACCCTAACCCTAACCCTGGGCGAGGACACTAAAGACTTTGTTAATGCCTGTCTGGTATGTAACCAAAGTAAAACGCCACGCCAAGCTCCTGCCGGCCTCCTGCACCCACTCCCAGTGCCTCATCGCCCCTGGTCCCACATCTCACTGGACTTCGTTACGGGTCTACCACTGTCGGGTGGCAACACAACAGTCCTGACAGTGGTAGACCGGTTCAGTAAGATGGCACATTTTGTGCCTCTACCCAAGCTTCCCTCCGCCAAAGAGACTGCGGGGTTACTCTTGGAGCATGTGGTCCGGCTTCATGGCATCCCTTCTGATGTGGTCTCCGATCGCGGCCCTCAGTTCACTTCATGCTCTGGAGAGAGTTCTGCCGGCTCCTGGGGCCTCAACCAGCCTGTCCTCGGGATATCACCCACAGTCCAACGGCCAGACCGAACGCCTGAATCAGGAGATGGAGACGGCGCTGCGATGTATGGCCGCCAACCAGCCAGCGTCCTGGTCATCTCAGCTATTATGGGTGGAGTTTGCTCATAACACCCTCATCTGTTCCGCCACTGGATTATCCCCGTTCCAGTGCGCATATGGTTTCCAGCCTCCGCTGTTTCCTGCTCAGGAGAAGGAGACGGCCTACCCTTCGGTGGAGGCCTACATTCGGCGCTGCCGTCAGACCTGGTGCCGGGCCAGAGCGACTCTTCTACGGGCGGTTGGTCGGTACACCTCCACGGCCAACCGTCGCCGCTCCCGGGCTCCCTCCTACCAGGTGGGCCAAAAGGTCTGGTTGTCAACAAAGGACCTCCCGCTGAGGGTGGAATCCCGGAAGCTGGCTCCAAAGTTCATCGGTCCGCTCCCCATAGAGAAGGTCATCAACCCTGTGGCAGTTCGGGCTGAAACTGCCCCGCCCATGAGGGTCCACTCCACGCCCACGCCTCCAGGGTCAAGCCGGTTCGGGAGTGTCCCCTGCAGCCGCCTCTCAACCTCCCCGCCTCCTCGCCTCATTGAGGGCGCCACTGCTTACACGGTGAGTCGCCTCCTGTGTTCCAGGCGCCGCGGCAGGGGTCTCCAGTACCTTGTGGATTGGGAAGGTTACGGTCCGGAGGAGCGGTCCTGGGTACCGGCCCGGCAGATCCTGGACGGCCAGCTCGTTACGGACTTCCATCGCTCCATCCGGATCAGCCCTCCGCGCCGCTTCCTGGACGGGGGTCCTCCGCCTCCGCTCGTCCTCCTTCTCCGGTTCCTGGACCGTCGGGGGTGGGATCTTCACCTGGGGGTTCCGCCTCCCGCTTGGGGGACGCTTCGTCTTCCGATGACGACGATGACGACGATGACGACGATGACGACGGTGTCGACGATGACGACGGTGTCGACGTTGGGTCGGTGGTTTGTGAGGAGTTCAGATCAGTGGGACACGCAAACCCCTCCACCACGGTAAGGTGGTAGCTCAGGGATAATCCTCACTGTATATAATGTATTGACCAAAACCACCTTGTCCATCATATTAAACCCTTTTCACACTCTTCCTGCATAGAGACCTGTTTCTCAGTCACTGTGGTGAAGAGACGCAGCTTGGATGAAAGAAGCTGTTAGAAATCTGCTTTTGACGCTTATTCAGCGGGAATGCTGGAAACAGGCCCTTTTCAATAAGAGACATGCAAAGTGAAAATCTGCTCATAATCCTCACTGCATATAATGTATTGACCAAAACCAAAGGTTGAGAAGTTCCGACTAGATATAGTCAGCCTCACCTCGACGCATGGCTTGGGCTCCGAACCAGTCTTCTTGAGAGGGGATGGACTCTCTTCCACTCTGGAGTTGCCACTGGTGAGAGGCGCCGGCTCGGTGCCTGCACATTGGAGTTTACGCCGGTGAATGAGAGGGTCGCCTTCCTCCGCCTTTGGGTTGGGGGACGGATCCTGACTGTTGTTTGTACCTATGATCCACCCTTTTTGGAGTCCTCAGAGGGGGTGCTGGAGAGTGCTCCTTCTGGGGACTCCCTCGTTCTGCTGGGGGACTTCAACGCTCACGCTGGCAATGACCGTGAGACCTGGAGGGTGTTAACGGGAGTAATGGCCCCTCCGATCTGAACCCGAGTGGTGTTTTGTTATTGGACTTCTGTGCTCGCCACAGATTGTCCATAACGAACACCATGTTCAAGCATAAGGGTGTCCATATGCGCACTTGGCATCAGGACACCCTAGGCCGCAGTTCAATGATCAACTTTGTAGTCGTATCGTTGGACTTGCGGCCGTATGTCTTGGACACTCGGGTGAAGAGAGGGGTGGAGCTGTCAACCGATCACCACCTGGTGGTGAGTTGGCTCCAATGGTGGGGGAGGACGCCGGTCAGACCTGGCAGACCCAAACGCATAGTGACGGTCTGCTGGGAACGGCTGGCAGAGTGTCCCGTCAGAAGGAGCTTCAACTCCCACCTCCGGAAGAGCTTCAACCATGTCCCAGGGTAGGCTGGGGACAATGAGTCCTAGTGGGCCGTGTTCCGTGCCTCTATTGCTGAGGCGGCCGACCGCTGCTGTGGCCGTAAGGTGGTTGGTGTCTGTCGGGGCGGCAACACCCGAACCCGCTGGTGGACACGGGGTGCCGTCAAGCTGAAGAAGGAGTCCTATCGGGCCTTCTTGGCCTGTGGGACTCCGGAGGCAGCAGACAGGTACCGACAGGCCAAGCGGAATGCGGCGGTGGCGGTCGCCGAGGCGAAAACCCGGCATGGGAGGAGTTCGCGAGGCCATGGAAAACGACTTCCGGACGGCTTCAAGAGGTTCTGGACCACCATCCGCGTCTCAGGAGGGGGAAACAGTAACTCCGGCAACACTGTGTATGGTGGCGACGGGGGGCTGCTGACCTCGACTCGGGATGTTGTGGATCGGTGGAAGGAATACTTCGAAGACCTCCTCAATCCCACCGACACGCCTTCCGTTGGGGAAGCAGGGTCTGGGGACCCGGGGGTGGGCTCCTCTATCTCTGGGGCTGAGGTTACCGAGGTGGTCAAAAAGCTCCTCGGTGGCAGGGCCCCGGGGGTGGACGAGTTCCGCCCGGAGTTCCTCAAGGCCCTGGATGTTGTGGGGCTGTCGCGCTGACACGACTCTGCAACATTGCGTGGACATCGGGACAGTGCCCGTGGACTGGCAGACTGGGGTGGTGGTCCCTCTTTTCAAGAAGGGGGACCGGAGGGTGTGTTCCAACTACAGAGGGATCACACTCCTCAGCCTCCCTGGTAAGGTCTATTCGGGGGTACTAGAGAGGAGGGTCCGCCGGACAGTCGAACCCCGGATTCAGGAGGAGCAATGCGGTTTTCGCCCCGGTCGTGGAACTTTGGACCAGCTCTGGACCCTTGGCAGGATCCTTGAGGGTGCTTGGGAGTTTGCCCAACCAGTCCACATGTGCTTTGTGGACTTGGAGAAGGCATTCGACCGTGTCCCTCGGGGAATCCTGTGGGGGGTTCTCCGAATATGGGGTTTCGGACTCCCTGATACGGGCTGTCCGCTCCCTGTATGACCGGTGCCGGAGCTTGGTCCGCATTGCCGCAGTAAGTCGAACTCGTTTCCGGTGAGGGTTGGACTCCGCCAGGGCTGCCCTTTGTCACCGATTCTGTTCATAACTTTTATGGACAGAATTTCTAGGCGCAGCCAGGGTGTTGAGGGGGTCCGGTTTGGTGACCTCAGGATTAGGTCTCTGCTCTTTGCAGATGATGTGGTCCTGTTGGCTTCATCGGGCCGCGACCTTCAGCTCTCACTGGATCGGTTCACAGCCGAGTGTTAAGCGGCTGGAATGAAAATCAGTACCTCCAAATCCGAGACCATGGTTCTCAGCCGGAAAAGGGTGGCGTGCCCCCTCCGGATCGGGGATGAAGTCCTGCCCCAAGTGGAGGAGTTTAAGTACGTCGGGGTCTTGTTCACGAGTGAGGGAAGGAAGGAACGGGAGATCGACAGGCGGATCGGTGCGGCGTCTGCAGTAATGCGGGCGCTGCACCGGTCTGTCGTGGTGAAGAGGGAGCTGAGCCGAAAGGCAAAGCTCTTGATTTACCAGTCGATCTTCGTTCCTACCCTCACCTATGGTCATGAGCTTTGGGTAGTGACCGAAAGAACAAGATCGCGGGTACAAGCGGCCGAAATGAGTTTCCTCCGTAGGGTGGCTGGGCTCTCCCTTACGGTGCGTACCCACCAAACGCGATTAAAAATGATCACGCCTCAAGATTACATACAAAGTCAATGCAAAGACGCGATTTGACGCCTCATTTTGCCGGGCGACGCGATGGACGCGAAATTCGCGGCGCGTTGGACGCGAAATTCGCTTCGCGTCCAACGCTCGAGTTGAAATAGTTGAACTTTTGCGGCGTCGTCGCGTGAAGACGCGCCGCGACAGCCTATCAGCGTTGAGATCGTCATCGACGTGCTGACGTATGGACGTCCTGGTGTTCCTCGCAAAATCTAATCAAACCGCCAGAAACAATGGAGGAGCAGCTTATCGTCGCCGCCACCGCACACCCAGAGCTGTACGACAGTTCCTGTCCCTTGTTGCAGGAGACGGTGGAACTCGCCGAGCTCACGCCGCCTCCGTAGGGTAGCATGCACCCAGGACCGACGTCGGCGCCTAGCCCGCAGACGACGCTGGGAACTTCTCCAGAGCAGGTGCATTGCAGTCCCATTTTGGGGTTTTTGTACGAGCGTCAAAACTGGAGCGTCCGGCGCGACGCGATTTCATTTGAGGCGCGATGAAATAATTTTCATCGCGTTTGGTGGGTACGCACGGTTAGAGATAGGGTGAGAAGCTCGGTCATCCGGGAGGAGCTCGGAGTAGAGCCGCTGCTCCTCCGCATTGAGACGAGCCAGATGAGGTGGCTCGGGCATCTAATTAGGATGCCTCCAGGACGCCTCCCTGGTGAGGTGTTCAGGGCACGTCCCACCGGTAGGAGGCCCCGGGGAAGACCCAGGACACGCTGGAGAGACTATGTCTCTCAGCTGGCCTGGGAACGCCTCGGGGTCCCCCGGGAAGAGCTGGATGAAGTGGCTGGGGAGAGGAAAGTCTGGGTTTCCCTGCTTAGGCTGCTGCACCCGCAACCAGACCCCGGATAAGCGGAGGAAAATGGATGGATGGATGGATGGATGGACTATGAGCAGATTTTCACTTTGCATGTCTCTTAGTGAAAAGGGCCTGTTTCCAGCATCCCCGCGCTGAATAAGCGCCAAAAGCGGATTTCTAACAGCGTCTTTCATTCAAGCTGCCACTCTTCTCCACAGTGACTGAGAAACAGGTCTCTATGCAGGAAGAGTGTGAAAATGGTTTAATATGATGGACAAGGTGGTTTTTGGTCAATACATTATATACAGTGATGATTATGAGCAGACTTTCACTTTGCATGTCTCTTAGTGAAAAGGGCCTTTTTCCAGCATGCCTGCGCTGAATAAGCGTCAAAAGCGGATTTTTAACAGCGTCTTTCATCTGTTGCCACTCTTCTCCACAGTGACTGAGAAACAGGTCACTACGCAGGAAGAGTGTGAAAAGGGTTTAATATGATGGACAAGGTGGTTTTTGGTCAATACATTATATACAGTGAGGATTATGAGCAGACTTTCACTTTGCATGTCTCTTAGTGAAAAGAGCCTGTTTCCAGCATCCCCGCGCTGAATAAGCGCCAAAAGCGGATTTCTAACAGCGTCTTTCATTCAAGCTGCCTCTCTTCCCCACAGTGACTGAGAAACAGGTCTCTATGCAGGAAGAGTGTGAAAAGGGTTTAATATGATGGACAAGGTGGTTTTTGGTCAATACATTATATACAGTGATGATCATGAGCAGATTTTCACTTTGCATGTCTCTTAGTGAAAAGGGCCTGTTTCCAGCATCCCCGCGCTGAATAAGCGCCAAAAGCGGATTTTTAACAGCGTCTTTCATTCAAGCTGTCTCTCTTCCCCACAGTGACTGAGAAACAGGTTTCTATGCAGGAAGAGTGTGAAAAGGGTTTAATATGATGGACAAGGTGGTTTTTGGTCAATACATTATATACAGTGATGATTATGAGCAGATTTTCACTTTGCATGTCTCTTAGTGAAAAGGGCCTTTTTCCAGCATGCCTGCGCTGAATAAGCGTCAAAAGCGGATTTTTAACAGCGTCTTTCATCCAAGCTGTCTCTCTTCCCCACAGTGACTGAGAAACAGGTTTCTATGCAGGAAGAGTGTGAAAAGGGTTTAATATGATGGACAAGGTGGTTTTTGGTCAATACATCATATACAGTGATGATTATGAGCAGATTTTCACTTTGCATGTCTCTTAGTGAAAAGGGCCTGTTTCCAGCATCCCCGCGCTGAATAAGCGCCAAAAGCGGATTTTTAACAGCGTCTTTCATTCAAGCTGTCTCTCTTCCCCACAGTGACTGAGAAACAGGTTTCTATGCAGGAAGAGTGTGAAAAGGGTTTAATATGATGGACAAGGTGGTTTTTGGTCAATACATCATATACAGTGATGATTATGAGCAGATTTTCACTTTGCATGTCTCTTAGTGAAAAGGGCCTGTTTCCAGCATCCCTGAATAAGCGCCAAAAGCGGATTTTTAACAGCGTCTTTCATTCAAGCTGTCTCTCTTCCCCACAGTGACTGAGAAACAGGTTTCTATGCAGGAAGAGTGTGAAAAGGGTTTAATATGATGGACAAGGTGGTTTTTGGTCAATACATTATATACAGTGATGATTATGAGCAGATTTTCACTTTGCATGTCTCTTAGTGAAAAGGGCCTGTTTCCAGCATCCCTCTGAATAAGCGCCAAAAGCGGATTTTTAACAGCGTCTTTCATTCAAGCTGTCTCTCTTCCCCACAGTGACTGAGAAACAGGTTTCTATGCAGGAAGAGTGTGAAAAGGGTTTAATATGATGGACAAGGTGGTTTTTGGTCAATACATTATATACAGTGATGATTATGAGCAGATTTTCACTTTGCATGTCTCTTAGTGAAAAGGGCCTGTTTCCAGCATCCCCGCGCTGAATAAGCGCCAAAAGCGGATTTTTAACAGCGTCTTTCATTCAAGCTGTCTCTCTTCCCCACAGTGACTGAGAAACAGGTTTCTATGCAGGAAGAGTGTGAAAAGGGTTTAATATGATGGACAAGGTGGTTTTTGGTCAATACATTATATACAGTGATGATTATGAGCAGATTTTCACTTTGCATGTCTCTTAGTGAAAAGGGCCTGTTTCCAGCATTCCCTGGCTGAATAAGCGCCAAAAGCGGATTTTTAACAGCGTCTTTCATTCAAGCTGTCTCTCTTCCCCACAGTGACTGAGAAACAGGTCTCTATGCAGGAAGAGTGTGAAAAGGGTTTAATATGATGGACAAGGTGGTTTTTGGTCAATACATTATATACAGTGATGATTATGAGCAGATTTTCACTTTGCATGTCTCTCAGTGAAAAGGGCCTTTTTCCAGCATGCCTGCGCTGAATAAGCGCCAAAAGCGGATTTTTAACAGCGTCTTTCATTCAAGCTGTCTCTCTTCCCCACAGTGACTGAGAAACAGGTTTCTATGCAGGAAGAGTGTGAAAAGGGTTTAATATGATGGACAAGGTGGTTTTTGGTCAATACATCATATACAGTGATGATTATGAGCAGATTTTCACTTTGCATGTCTCTTAGTGAAAAGGGCCTGTTTCCAGCATCCCTGCGCTGAATAAGCGCCAAAAGCGGATTTTTAACAGCGTCTTTCATTCAAGCTGTCTCTCTTCCCCACAGTGACTGAGAAACAGGTTTCTATGCAGGAAGAGTGTGAAAAGGGTTTAATATGATGGACAAGGTGGTTTTTGGTCAATACATTATATACAGTGATGATTATGAGCAGATTTTCACTTTGCATGTCTCTTAGTGAAAAGGGCCTGTTTCCAGCATCCCCGTGCTGAATAAGCGCCAAAAGCGGATTTTTAACAGCGTCTTTCATTCAAGCTGTCTCTCTTCCCCACAGTGACTGAGAAACAGGTCTCTATGCAGGAAGAGTGTGAAAAGGGTTTAATATGATGGACAAGGTGGTTTTTGGTCAATACATTATATACAGTGATGATTATGAGCAGATTTTCACTTTGCATGTCTCTTAGTGAAAAGGGCCTGTTTCCAGCATCCCCGCGCTGAATAAGCGCCAAAAGCGGATTTTTAACAGCGTCTTTCATTCAAGCTGTCTCTCTTCCCCACAGTGACTGAGAAACAGGTCTCTATGCAGGAAGAGTGTGAAAAGGGTTTAATATGATGGACAAGGTGGTTTTTGGTCAATACATTATATACAGTGATGATTATGAGCAGATTTTCACTTTGCATGTCTCTTAGTGAAAAGGGCCTGTTTCCAGCATCCCCGCGCTGAATAAGCGCCAAAAGCGGATTTTTAACAGCGTCTTTCATTCAAGCTGTCTCTCTTCCCCACAGTGACTGAGAAACAGGTCTCTATGCAGGAAGAGTGTGAAAAGGGTTTAATATGATGGACAAGGTGGTTTTTGGTCAATACATTATATACAGTGATGATTATGAGCAGATTTTCACTTTGCATGTCTCTTAGTGAAAAGGGCCTGTTTCCAGCATGCCTGCGCTCAATAAGCGTCAAAAGCGGATTTTTAACAGCGTCTTTCATCTGTTGCCACTCTTCTCCACAGTGACTGAGAAACAGGTCTCTATGCAGGAAGAGTGTGAAAAGGGTTTAATATGATGGACAAGGTGGTTTTTGGTCAATACATTATATACAGTGATGATTATGAGCAGATTTTCACTTTGCATGTCTCTTAGTGAAAAGGGCCTGTTTCCAGCATGCCTGCGCTGAATAAGCGTCAAAAGCGGATTTCTAACAGCGTCTTTCATCCAAGTTGCCTCTCTTCTCCATAGTGACTGAGAAACAGGTCTCTATGCAGGAAGAGTGTGAAAATGGTTTAATATGATGGACAAAGAGGTTTTTGGTCAATACATTATATACAGTGCGGATTATGAGCAGACTTTCACTTTGCATGTCTCTTAGTGAAAAGGGCCTGTTTCCAGCATGCCTGCGCTGAATAAGTGCCAAAAGCGGATTTCTAACAGCGTCTTTCATCCAAGCTGCCTCTCTTTTCCACAGTGACTGAGAAACAGGTCTCTATGCAGAAAGAGGGTGAAAAGGGTTTAATATGATGGACAAGGTGGTTTTTGGTCATCCATCCATCCATCCATCCATTTTCTTCCGCTTATCCGGGGTCGGGTCACGGGGGGAACAGCCTAAGGAGGGAAACCCAGACTTCCCTCTCCCCGGCCACTTCGTCCAGCTCTTCCCGGGGGACCCCGAGGCGTTCCCAGGCCAGCTGAGAGACGTAGTCTCTCCAGCGTGTCCTGGGTCTTCCCCGGGGCCTCCTACCGGTGGGACGTGCCCTGAACACCTCACCAGGGAGGCGTCCTGGAGGCATCCTAATTAGATGCCCGAGCCACCTCATCTGGCTCTTCTCAATGCGGAGGAGCAGCGGCTCTACTCCGAGCTCCTCCCGGATGACCGAGCTTCTCACCCCTATCTCTAAGGGAGAGCCCAGCCACCCTACGGAGGAATCTCATTTTCGCCGCTTGTACCCCATGATCTTGTTCTTTCGGTCACTACCCAAAGCTCATGACCATAGGTGAGGGTAGGAACGAAGATCGACTGGTAAATCGAGAGCTTAGCCTTTCGGCTCAGCTCCCTCTTCACCACGACAGACCGGTGCAGCGTCCGCATTACTGCAGACGCCGCACCGATCCGCCTGTCGATCTCCTGTTGCATCCTTACCTGACTCGTGAACAAGACCCCGAGGTACTTAAACTCCTCCACTTGGGGCAGGACTTCATCCCCGATCCGGAGGGGGCACGCCACCCTTTTCCGGCTGAGAACCATGGTCTCGGATTTGGAGGTGCTGATTTTCATTCCAGCCGCTTCACACTTGGCTGCGAACCGATCCAGTGAGAGCTGAAGGTCGCGGCCTGATGAAGCCAACAGGACCACATCATCTGCAAAGAGCAGAGACTTAATCCTGAGGTCACCAAACCGACCCCTCAACACCCAGGTTGCGCCTAGAAATTCTGTCCATAAAAGTTATGAACAGAATCGGTGACAAAGGGCAGCCCTGGCGGAGTCCAACCCTCACCCGAAACGAGTTCGACTTACCGCCGCAATGCGGACCAAGCTCCGCACCGGTCATACAGGGAACGGAAAGCCCGTATCAGGGAGTCCGAAACCCCATATTCCCGGAGAACCCCCCAGAGGACTCCCCGAAGGACACGGTCGAATGCCTTCTCCAAGTCCACAAAGCACATGTGGACTGGTTGGGCAAACTCCCAAGCACCCTCAAGGATCCTGCCAAGGGTCCAGAGCTGGTCCAAAGTTCCACGACCGGGGCGAAAGCCGCATTGCTCCTCCTGAACTGGGTTCGACTGTCCGCGGACCTCCTCTCTAGTACCCCTGAATAGACCTTACCAGGGAGGCTGAGGAGTGTGATCCCCTGTAGTTGGAACACACCCTCCCGGCCCCCTTCTTGAAAAGAGGGACCACCACCCCAGTCTGCCAGTCCAAGGGCACTGCCCCCGATGTCCACGCAATGTTGCAGAGTCGTGTCAGCCACGACAGCCCCACAACATCCAGGGCCTTGAGGAACTCCGGGCGGACCTCGCCCACCCCCGGGGCCCTGCCACCGAGGAGCTTTTTGACCACCTCGGTAACCTCAGCCCCAGAGATAGAGGAGCCCACCCCCGGGTCCCCAGGCCCTGCCTCTCCAACAGAAGGCGTGTCGGTGGGATTGAGGAGGTCTTCGAAGTATTCCTTCCACCGATCCACAACGTCCCGAGTCGAGGTCAGCAGCGCCTGTCGCCACCATACACAGTGTTGACGGAGTACTGTTTCCTCCTGAGACGCCGGATGGTGGTCCAGAACCTCTTCAAGCCGTCCGAAGTCGCTTTCCATGGCCTCGCCAACTCCTCCCATGCCGGGTTTCGCCTCGGCGACCGCCGCGCCTCCGCCCGCGCCGCACTCCGCTTGGCCTGTCGATACCTGTCTGCTGCCTCCGAGTCCCACAGGCCAAGAAGGCCCGATAGGACTCCTTCTTCAGCTTGACGGCACCCTTACCGCCGGTGTCCACCAGCGGGTTCGGGTGTTGCCGCCCCGACAGGCACCAACCACCTTACGGCCACAGCAGCGGTCGGCCGCCTCAGCAATGGAGGCACGGAACACGGCCCACTTGGACTCAATGTCCCCAGCCTCCCCCGGGACATGGTCGAAGCTCTTCCGGAGGTGGGAGTTGAAGTTCCTTCTGACGGAGACTCTGCCAGACGTTCCCAGCAGACCCTCACAATGCGCTTTGGGTCTGCCAGGACTGACCGCGCCCTCCCCACCATCGGAGCCAACTCACCACCAGGTGGTGTTCGGTTGACAGCTCCGCCTCTCTACACCCGAGTGTCCAAGACATACGGCCGCAAGTCCAACGATACGACTACAAAGTTGATCATTGAACTGCGGCCTAGGCCCTTATGCTTGAACATGGTGTTCGTTATGGACAATCTGTGGCGAGCACAGAAGTCCAATAACAAAACACCACTGGTTCAGATCGGGGCCATTCCTCCCGATCACACCCCTCCAGGTCTCACTGTCATTGCCAACGTGAGCGTTGAAGTCCCCCAGCAGAACGAGGGAGTCCCCAGAAGGAGCACTCTCCAGCACCCCCTCTAAGGACTCCAAAAAGGGTGGATACTCTGAACTGCTGTTTGGACCATAGGCACAAACAACAGTCAGGATCCGTCCCCCAACCCAAAGGCAGAGGGAGGCTACCCTCTCATTCACCGGCGTAAACTCCAACGTACAGGCACCGAGCCGGGGGGCAAGTATTGCCACCCCTGCCCGGGCGCCTCTCACCAGTGGCAACTCCAGAGTGGAAGAGAGTCCATCCCTCTCAAGAAGACTGGTTCCGAGCCCAAGCCATGCGTCGAGGTGAGGCCGACTATATCTAGTCGGAACTTCTCGACCTCGCGCACCAGCTCAGGCTCCTTCCCCACCAGAGAGGTGACATTCCACGTCCCCAGAGCTAGCTTCTGCAGCCGAGGATCGGACCGCCAAGGTCCCCGCCTTCGGCTGCCGCCCAGCTCACACTGCACCCGACCCCTACGGCCCCTCCTACGGGTGGTGTGTCATGGTTCCTGCTTCCTCCCCCTCCTCCTCACCGCCAGTATTTTTCCACTCACCTTCTCCTGACCTGCTCTCCTGACATGCCACGCCCACCGCTGCAGCCTCCTCTCTCACAGCTGCGGCTCATCGCCAATCAGGCCGGTATTTAAGACACTCCCACACATTCATTCACTGCCAGATTGTTCCTCTGCATTATGCACGACTCTCCATCGATTTCCTGCCAGATTTACCGCTGCCGACCCAGCCTGTTCCCGACCAGCTCTTCGTGCCTGACTCCCGTGTACCTACCTGCCTTCTGTCCCCGACCACGTGCTTCGCTTCGCGTTCGAAATCTGACGGCTTCACTGGCAAAGACCTCCCGCCGACCACGACGATCCTCCTGCCTGCTCCTCGACGGTACCGTTGTCCTCTCGCACTGTTTCCCGGCTTCGGATCCACTGCCTGTCCCTGACCACGATTCAGCGCAATCCCCGACGACGCTCACACACGTGTTGTCGGCTCGTCGAGCTACGGGGTTTCCAGCTCTCCAGCCACGGTAGATTCAAGCTTCGTGTCTTCTCCTCGTGGGATTCCCAGAGACTGTGTTTGGGCTCACGGCCCAAGAACGAACTGAATAACTGTGAGTTGCTTTTCGTGAGTGTTGGTATTAATAAAAGTCATTACCAACAATCCCTGAGCTTTGGTGTACTGCATCTGGGTTCTACACACACCCGTTTCAGTACAATCTGGCCAGAAATGGACCCAGCAGACGCCAGCACTCTCCAGAATCGTCTCGCACGCTGCCGAGGGAATGTTGCAGCAGCACGAGGCTCAGCTCTCCTCCAACGCGGCTGAGGCTCGTCAGTCTGCCTCTGCCTTGAAAGAGCTCTCACCCTGTTGGCTAATCAGGTCCAACAGATGGCAACCACGCTGACACAGCACGCCGCCCCAGCTGCAAGTTCCGCTCAACTGCTCCCAGTTCCACTCCATCGCCCAGCTCCGCTCCAGAACCCCGGGTGGGCGCGCCAGAACGGTATGCCGGAGATCCAGAGGGTGCAACCTGTTCTTGACGAACTGTTCCATCTTGTTTGCTCTGCAGCCACACACATTCGCCACAGAGGGAGCCAGAGTGGCGTTTGCTATTAACCACCTCACGGGCCGAGCACGCCTGTGGGGAACGGCCGAGTGGGAGAGGGGCACTCCAGCCTGTTCGTCATTCCAAGCTTTCGCTGAGGAGCTACGAAAGGTTTTCGGGACTGTTTCCTGGGTCCCGATGCCACTGGAGGTCTCCTGAACCAGCGACAGGGCGATCGGACCGTGGCTGACTTTGCTATTGACTTCCGGACCCGAGCGTGACCCTCCAGAGTGACTGGAATTCGGCGGCCCAATGTGACGCATTCCTCAACGGGTTAGCTCCTTACATAAAGGATGAGCTGATTTCGTTTGATCTTCCCCACTCCCTGGATGGCCTCATTGAACTGACAACCAGGCTGGACAGGCGAATTCAGGCAAGGAGGAGGGAGCAGCGACTAGAGGGAGGCGCTCCGCGGGTTCCTGTTCATCGTCATGGTCCTTCTGCAACCGCCAGCAGTTCCCCAAACTCAGCTCCTGGTGGTACGGAGCCCATGCAGGTGGGTCGCACCAGGTTATCTCCAGAGGAGCGAGAGAGGCGACGTTGGGCTAATCTCTGCCTTTACTGTGGTCAGGCCGGCCATTTCATCTCCGGCTGGTAAAAGGGCAGGCTCAGCGGTAGAAGGGGGCATCCTGCTGAGCCGTTCACAGAACTCTGCTCCTAGTCTTCGTCCCCTATTCCACGTCCAGTTCCTGCTGAAAGAGGGTTCTCACACCCTCTCCACGTTCATTGACTCTGGGGCCGATGTAAACCTGATCGATGAGGACCTCGCGTTGCAGTTGGATATTGAGCTGGTTCTTCTTCCACGCCCGCTACCAGCCAGCGCACTGGATGGTCACCTCCTGGGGACCGTCACTCATCAGACCACCCCCATTTCCATGCTCCTGTCGGGGAAACATCACGAGACCATCCAGTTCCACGTCCTGAAGTCTCCCAGCTTACCCCTGATCCTCGGATACCCCTGGCTCCGTCGTCACAATCCGCACATAGACTGGTCCACTGGGTCAATCCTGGCGTGGGGGTCAGCATGCCAACAGATCTGCCTCCAACAGCCAGACGCAGCTAGACCCGTCTCCAGGACCGGGTCCGTTCCAGATCTCTCCGGGGTGCCGCCCGAATACAACGACTTCAGGGAGGTGTTCAATAAGTCAAGGGCCACTTCTCTGCCTCCTCACCAGCCCTATGACTGTGCCATTGATCTCCTTCCCGGGTCAGCACCTCCTAAGGGTCGCCTCTACTCCCTCTCTGCACCTGAGAGGGAGGCCATGGAGACCTACATAAATGACTCTTTGGCTAGCGGCATAATCCGCCCCTCCTCATCTCCTGCCGGAGCCGGATTTTTCTTCGTGGGGAAGAAAGATGGTTCTTTACGACCTTGCATTGACTATAGGGGGCTGAATGACATTACCCTGAAGAACCGTTACCCTCTCCCCCTCATCGCCTCTGCGTTTGAACTGTTACAAGGGGCCACCGTCTTCACTCAGCTGGACCTTCATAACGCCTACCACCTGGTCCGCATCAGAGAGGGGGATGAGTGGAAAACGGCCTTCAACACCCCTACTGGACATTATGAGTATCTAGTGATGCCGTTCGGTCTCACTAATGCCCGGCCGCTTTCCAGGCCCTCGTCAACGACGCCCTCAGAGACTACCTGAATAAGTTTGTGTTCGTGTATTTGGACGACATCCTGATTTTCTCTCGGTCCAGACAGGAACACATCCATCACGTCCAGTCGGTCCTGCAGCTTCTCCTCAAGAACTCTCTGTTCACAAAGGCGGAGAAGTGTCACTTCCACGCATCCTCTGTTTCTTTCCTGGGGTACATCGTGGGTCACAACCGCATGGAAATGGACCCTGACAAGGTCTCGGCGGTGACCTCCTGGCCCGTTCCGGACACACGCAAACAGTTGCAACGTTTCCTGGGGTTTGCCAACTTTTACAGACGGTTTATTCGTGGATACAGCACGGTGGCAGCCCCCCTCACGGCTCTCACCTCATCCAAGGTTCAGTTCCGCTGGTCTCCTGCCGCCGACGCCTTCCGACACCTCAAGGAACGCTTCTGCTCTGCCCCCATACTCCTCATTCCTGACCCAGACAGGCAGTTCGTGGTGGAGGTCGACGCCTCGGATGTGGGGGTAGGAGCTGTCCTTTCCCAACGTTCGGCTGTGGATGAGAAGTTGCACCCATGTGCCTTCTTCTCTCGGCGGCTGTCACCAGCGGAGAGGAACTACGACATTGGCAATCGGGAGTTACTGGCGGTAAAGTTGGCATTGGAGGAGTGGCGCCATTGGCTGGAGGGCACCAAGATTCCCTTCCTGGTCTGGACGGATCACAAAAACCTCGAGTACATCCGCTCCGCCAAAAAGACTGAACTCTCGCCAGGCCCGTTGGGCTCTGTTCTTTACCCGCTTCTCCTTCACCCTCTCCTATCGACCCAGTTCCCGCAATGTCAAGCCCGACGCTCTGTCCCGCCAGTTCCTGGAGGAGGAGGAGGCCACATCCCGTCCTGACAACATTCTCCCTGCTCCCCGTCTCCTGGCTGCCCTCACCTGGGACATTGAAGAACGCATCCTGTCAGCATTGGAGGAGCAGCCAGGTCCCAGCTCCTGCCCACAGAACCGCCTGTTCGTTCCCGATGAGTTCAGGTCGGAGGTTCTCCAGTGGGCCCACGCCTCGCGCCTCACCTGTCACCCGGGGATCACTCGCACCAGGGAGGTCCTACAGCGACGGTTTTGGTAACCCTAACCCTAACCCTAACCCCTAACCCTAACCCTAACCCCTAACCCTAACCCTAACCCCTAACCCTAACCCTAACCCCTAACCCTAACCCCAAACCCAAACCCAAACCCTAACCCTACCCCTAACCCTAACCCTAACCCCTACCCCTACCCCTAACCCTAACCCTAACCCCTAACCCTAACCCTAACCCCTAACCCTAACCCCTAACCCTAACCCTAACCCCTAACCCTAACCCTAACCCCTAACCCTAACCCTAACCCTAACCCCTAACCCCTAACCCTAACCCTAACCCCTAACCCTAACCCTAACCCTAACCCCTAACCCTAACCCTAACCCC
>NW_028274737.1:0-16000 GCF_026936395.1 Plectropomus leopardus
GAGCCAACATTGATCATTTTCTCGAGTGGATCAGTTGTCCTTGTTTGTCACTATTTCTTTCTCCATGTGTACATGAGAGTGAAAACCTGGACAAGCAAGAAAGAGAGTTCAGCGGGTTCGATATATGAGTTGGCATAGCATCCTTTCATAAGGTGAGTTTGCTGGATTTAAACTAGCTGTTGTTTACTCAATATTTTCCATGAAATATCTGCATGCATCCAGCTGCTCACAAATGACTCCTCATTGCGACCATGTCTTTGTATGATGACATCTGGTTTGATGCTTTATTAAACACTGCCTGAAACCACTTTCTTTTCTTAACAAACAAATTGAGAACAATTTGCATCATATTTTCTCTTCCAGCTGACTGACAATGTTTCTTATTATTTTCACAAGTCTGATGTGCACTTGGTTATATTGGCATTTCCAGCTTTTATCAAAACCTGAAAGTCATACACCACACATCACAACCCGAGCTTACGTCCTGTTTTATCGTTTATTCACTCATTTGTTTGTTACATGCAACACAAAAGGATTCCAACTATTTTAAATATCACCAGTTCGTCTTCATTTGCCCCTGAGCCTTCAACAATTCCTCTTTTAATGTGTTTGAGGATCTGCATAAGAAAAACCGAACCAATAGGATCAAACTAAATCAGAAACAGCTCTCTGTGATTTCTGTCTTGGCTTAATCTCTAAAACAACCTCAAAGATCCTTCACTGGACTCTTTACTATGACCCCGATCCAAACAGCACAAACCTGAACTGATAAGGTCACATAAACGTTTGTTTCATCACACCATGATTACACCGAGGTCTATAAATGCAGATTCATAACATAATGTAAAAATACCACCAGGTATTCATTTAGCTTGAATTTGTTATGTAAAACTCTCTGGTGGAATTGATTCAGGTGATTTTCGAAAAAAAAAAGTCAGCTCACCACAAGGTCTATTTAGTAGCTTTTATCCATCGTATCATTTGACCATCAGCAGATTAATTTTCTGTCCTGTTATTTTGCTAACAAACTGGATCTGTTTTAATGTCAGTCCAGCCATGTTGTGCAGCGACAAAAGCTGATATTATTTTAACCAAGAGTTTGGGACATTCCCACCTTGCTTGTAGCCAACAACCCAGGTCTTTGTTGATTACAGATCTGGGCATGTCCAGCTTTGTGTTGCAGCAAAAAAAAGCTGGTTTTGTTTAATTATTTTTAACAAGAGTTTAAGACATTTCTCTCCATGTTTTTAGCCACAAAACCAAAATTGGGAATTTTTTAGGTAGAGTTTGTGACACGTGTAGCTGTGAATGCAGCGATAAAAGAGGATGTAATATTTAATGAGAGGTCGGGACATTTCCTACCATCTTTGTAGACATGAAACTGGGTCTCTGATGACGCTTGTTGTGACAATAACTGGTATTTTTTTAAAGTTCAGAATATGTCCAGCCTTGTCTGTAGCAACAAAATGTTTTCTTGTGTTTGTTTCTTGATGAGAGTTTCAGACTCTCCCAGCATGTTTGTAGCAACAAGCAGGTATTTTTTCATCAAGAGTTTATGAACATGTCCACTGGTTTTGGTTTTTGTAGCCACCAAACTGGGAATTTTAAGTTAAAACATGTTTTCCTAGCCCTAGCGTTCAAGCATTTTTTGGGCCTAAACCTGACCCCATGTTAATCACAATGTTGTCAGAGCAGAAACATGCAAATTTAAGTCTCATTTAACACATCTGCTGCAAAAGAATGAGATACAAATGCAACATATCTGTGGTTGCCTGAGCTCCTCATGTTATGGTGTACAGATTTGTGAAAAGGGAAGCTCTAGCATTTGAGCATTATTTGATTTTGATGGAGCTTAGATTTTAGGAGTTTAGATATGTAAATCACCATTTGCATCCCTTTTGCTAACACAAGTTATGTAACAGCTCATGATGTATCAGCACTTTATGAATGTAGCTGACATCCAAAGGCTTTTTAAAAATATTGCTTTTTATTGGCCAAATAATAGGTAATCAGTAGTGGAAGAAATGTTTGGATCTTTTGTTGAGGTAAAAATACAAATAGCACACATTAAAAGTGCTCAGATACTGGTAAAAGTTCTGCATTCAAGGATTTGCAAAAAAAATATTGAAGTATTTGAAGCAAATTATGCTTAATTAAAGTAAAAGTATTGATTGTACAGTATAATTGTAGTTTAATCTGCAGCAATGCATCATATTCTGTCAGATCATCGTATGTTTGTCGTGTGGCTGTCCTGGAGAACCACGAAACTCTAAAAAGTCAGAAAAACAGTCTGTCTTCAGCTTTGTGATGAAGCATTTTCAATGGAAATACTGAAATCAGAATTTAAAAGTCTGTTTAAGTCTATTAAAGCGTCGACAGGACACTGCTCTGCTAACCTGGGCTCTTTCCTCTCTGAGGGGAGCTGAGGTGTCAGGGAGGTTCAGGCTCTCTGGGTTGTGGGTTGAGGGTTTCAGTGGGTGTTTGGCACTCAGAGGGCAGGAGGTGTGTACCAGACCAGAAGCGTCTGCTGCCGGCCTCAGACTGTCAGATGTGGTGTTTTCTCCAGCAGAATACACAACGGCTCACAATTCGAAATGCAGCAACAACAAAGCAAGAAACACTTCCTGGACGGGATCCACCTCACTCAAACACTGAGGGGTAATTATATGAGCCAGACGACCACAGATCTGTTTTCAACATGCGTTCGTGTGAATCTGTGTTTCCAATTATTCAAACACAAAGATGAGATCTTCGCAATGTTCAGTAGCTGAGAGGAGGTCATTTTCACAGAAGGGGCCGTCTGTGAGCCCCCTGATTTCACTGTAGTCCGTCATGCAGAGAGAACATCCATCAGTGGAGGAGGACTTGGCTGTGTTTCATCCTCCGACATCTCCCTGACGTGGACCATATGTTGAAGTTTTTTTTAGAGAGAAAAGGAGAGCATCTGAGAATGCATGTCATGCATTCAAGATTTAAAAAAGAATAACAAGAAAAATGTACTTAAAGTAAAAGCACCAATGGTTTCTTGTAGATGTTATTAAATGTAGAATATCAGAGGAATACAGCCCAGATGCGAGAAGGAAACACTACCATTGTGCGTTTCTGCGGACTACAAATATGTTACATTTGCACATCTCATATGTACTGTGTCAATATTTCTAAGGCGACTTAAACTTGGAGCCCGTTCTCACTCTGAAGTCGTCAAATACTGCCGCTTTGTGAGTGACTTCAGTATGAGACACCGATTCCAAAAGCCACCTTTCAGATTGGTATGACACACCGGCGGACAGCTTCGGTTTAAAACATGGCCATATGGCACCTTCAGAGCAGTTTGATTAGGGATGGGGATCAAACCCTGGGTCCATTGAGGACCCGGTTCCACTTTTTTCAAAACCCGAAAATCAATCATGTTTGAGCTTATCGTCACTGCTGTTGAGTCCCGCGGGTTCTATAACATGGTTTTTGGCTGTTACATCAGCCATGTTAATTGAAGGATGACATGAAAGATAAAAACATCATGTTAATAACTGTAACGGGTGAAGTGCAGTAAAGTTTATTGTAAACTGACTACACATATAACAGCTCATGGGACAGGCTAACCTTCTGGGCTTTTTTGTAAGAAAGTCTCTTCTGGAAGACGTTTTTTCCTTGAATCCACATTATGATTTTTTTTCTAAAAATTCAGGACAATCTGGCTCTAAGCCCTGAAGGCAAACTTTGTCCAGCAGCCAGAAATCATGGATTAACACCATGTTTGTTTAAAGTTAAAATGAATTAACAATAAGGTAATTTCAAATTCAGCTTGTAGTGATCAACAGACAAACAGAGTTTTTGCAAATCACTCATTAATACCTTAAGGACATATACATACATTCATTAGTATTCGCAAAATTAATCTTTTTAATAATTAAAACAAACAACTTGGAGTCTGCGTATTGATTCAATAGTGTTAATATCACTGTGCCACGATATCATGATGTATGGTATATCAATTTTTTTTCCTCCCATTTCAAGCATTTTATTATAGGACACGAAGCATACAGTTCTGGAAAAAAATTAAAGACTGCTGCAAAACGATCAGGTTCTCTGGTTCAAATATTATAGGTACGTGTTTGTGTAAAGTAAACATCTTTGTTTAGACCCACAGAATTGTGTTTGTGTTTTTTTTCTGCACTGGTGACACACACACAGCTACAGGTTGAGGTGGTTCACCTAATCGGTACCTCATTAAGTGAAATAAATGGGGTGCTGGTATGGAGTGGCTGCTGCACATGCAGAGATTCTGATTTTGAAGAGAATCTGCAGTCTATATTTTGAATAGTTAAATCTGCAGCGTGCTGTCATATTTTATTAATTGTTCACATTTGTTCATTAAAAACATATCGATATTTCCTTCTGAGATGGAAACCAGGAAACCTGTGAGGCGAGACGCATAAACAGCAGAAAACAGAGAGAGAGATGAAAAAAATTCAATCAGATCCTGAAGACACATTGAGAAATGTCAACATTTGTGGGAAAAGTCCCTGATTTCTTCTCCCACCAGCTTCAGATAAACACGTTTTTTCACCTGACCCAAAAAAACAATATTCCTGCAGCCCGTGAACCCCGATTGAGACTGAGGAGCTTCAAAATAATGAGTAAAACATCAAAGAAGTGAGGAAGGAAAAGTGTGTTTGTATGAGAAGATGTGAAGATTGTGAATTGATTGCACATTTTTTCTCTTTTTTCCGTTTGGTTTCATTGAAGATCAAACCCCCCTCTCTCTGGAATGTTGATCCGGCCTTTGACTGCTGGACAGTAAATATGAGGTGGATTTGCAAAATTAAGTGGTTTTCATACTCAGACCAAACAGGACATTCTGTTCGTCTGTCTTTGTCTGCTTTTTGTCTCGACAAACAGCAGCGGTTGGTGCATCTGTCCATCCGTCCGTGAGCTTCCTGAGGCAAAGCTGATGTGCGTCTGTTTCACTTTGGTTTCTGTCCACCTCCTTTATCTTTTTACCACAAACGGGAGAAAAGAGACGTGATGCACTCAATTCAGACTCTGCAGATAAAATCACTTCAAATTAACTCTGGACCCGTTTCCCACAGTTCTGTCCCTCTCATCAGTACACGCAACAAAAACTTAAACCCAGGACTTTTATTTTCCACAATCAACAGCCTGATGAGCCCGATGTCAAGAAGATGTGTCCACTACATGAGGCAAAAATCACACCAGACACTGAGTGATTGTTCAGGGTCTTTGACCGTAAAGCAGGACTCCCATAGATCCCTAAAGTCTTAAAAGGCATTGAATTCATAATCTAAAAATAAGGCCTGCATTGTTATTACAATGTCTTAAATCAATCTTTCAAAAGTCTTTTGGCAATTTTGGCATATGAGGAGTAGTTTTTTTTCTGTTGTTGCAATGTAAAATTTGAAAATAAGTCGTAGCATCTAGTTTTTTTGTTGAATTATTTCCCAAATCCCTCTTCTTAAACTGATAGGAATCTAGGCAGTTGAGGGTTAGGACGACGGTTAGTCATTTTCACAGACCACAAAGAAAAATAATTTTTACATTTGAGAAACATTTAAAAATGCATGAATATCATTTAATCAAATTAAGATTATTATGTTTCACTGTAAGTAGAATAACTAGATTATTAAATTTCAGAGTGAAGGAAATAAACTATACTCTGAGCATTGATACCAGTTACTGTAATTTCAGTTGCTGTGCGTCTCTCTGCTGACCACAGCTGCCATGTAACTAAATGCATTTACTCAAGTACTGTACTAAAGTACAAATCTGAGGTACTTTTACTTTGCTTGAGTATTTTAACCTAATGCCACTTAACACTTCTACTTCATATACTGTATATGAGGACCAATATTTATTCCATTCAGTTAGTTTGATTTATTAAAACTTTTTTTTCCGATGAATACGTGTACTTTTAATTTGTCAATACATTTTAACTCTCACACATGCAGTAACTATTTTACTGTTAACAGAGTTTTACGGTATGGTATTCATACTTTTACTGAGGCATAGTGAAGGATCTGAATACTAACTCCATCACTGCTGCTGACACGATAACGGTTTCGTCATGGCTGGTTTTTGATTTTTATGTAGCACCAGTACACTGGACACTGGTGGAAAATCACATTTGCTTTCAGTTTTGCGGGATCACGGTTTGTGTTCAGAGGCGACGATGATGACGGTCACAGTTTAGAGAAGCACCATCACTGTCATCAGGAAACACACAGCAGCTCTGGTGTTTGAGGTCTGAAACAATCCGTCCACCCCGCCCTCCGCCCTCCGCCCTCTGCGATAACGTCACGTGACGACAGTCACGATTTCTACAAACACTGAAGTGCTTTGTCACCTGAACATGAACGCATGCTGTTTTTTTCTGCTTGCTGTGCGGCCGTTACAATGATGCTCAGTCCTGTGTCTGCATTTTCCTTTTGTCACGTCTTCTTTAGAAACTGCATTTCCACCTACGACTTTCGTGTTGCCATTGTGAAAAGTTGTGGATGGTCCCTGCAATACCTTTGGAACCCTTTTTCATACATTAGTAAAATTTAACTACAACTGTTACTCTAAAGGACGTTTCACACCGCTGCACGGCAGCTACCCTGAAAGCCGCCTCACAGCTCCAGGAAATCCTGGTTTTTGAAAGTGTCTGCTGCCGCTGCGCTGCAGGGCGGCGATGACAGGGAGGTGCTTCAGTGAACGTCATATAGCTTTGGGACGGCGCACCCAAAAGTCCAGCAAGACAACAACACAACACAAGTATACTACCCATCATATCATCCTTGTATATTAACAGTGTAATGTCTATGTGCAATAAAAGTGGAGAAAAAAATATCGTTCCCTCGTGAAAATAATTCCCCTAGAAAATAGGCTTCAGCAATTGGTTCTGCAAATTTATTTTTTTTTTAGTAGTTAACTATAACCATAAAATACTTAAGCACTCTTCATACTGTGTCAAGTTGAAGTGAAAGCACAGCAAAAGTTTTGTAACAGCTTCAGGTTGCTGTCCGTCTACTCTGGACTCTTAATAATGATCAATAATCCAGCACAATAACTACACCCATGTGTAATATTCTATATTCAGATGTTGGTAATCTGTCATTTTATTTATCACACGGTAGTAACAAGAACAAATGTACATTTATATTATACTTTAGTGTTTAGATATATTTATTTTATATTAGTACTTATGTTTAATTTTATTGATGTATTCTACACTACCTGCTTCTGTTAAGACTTTTGAACGGGAGCATCTGTAACTAAAGGCAGTTTCCCCTCCGGGATCAATGAAGTATTTCTGAGTCTGATGTTTGCGCAGCGAATGTTAGCCAGAGCCTCAAATCTCGGTGTGTCCTCTGCTTCTCTGCCCGCCGCCACAGATCACCTCACCAGGCTGAGAAAGAGGACAGCAGCTCAGGAGACGGACACCCGGCTAACCTGAGTCCTGAATCCAGCCGGCTGAAGCCCTGGGCATCCCGACTCCACGCCGGATTGGCCAACTCTCCGTGTCCGCCGTTACACAGGTTAGACGCTGTCCTCACGGGGGGCCGGCTTCTTTTCATCTGTGGTCTGATAAACAGAGTTTGCAAAGAAATAAAATAAAATAAATGAGTGGTTGGGAAACACTGGGTTACCGTGTGAAGGGGCTTCACACAGCGAGGGGAGAGCTGCCAGAAGACGGGGTTTCTGTCCGTCCTGCAGACAACGTAACTGGTGGACTTCATGGGTTTCTGAGACACATCGTCTCTTTCACTGTCCTCTCACTGATTCATTTTAATATGGAAATCTTCAAAATGTCTCACTTTTCCCTTTCCCTCTCTTTACCTCCTCCTCCATTACCCCCCCCTTCACCTCCTCCTCCATTATCTCTCCTCCTCCTCCATTATCTCCACTCCTCCACCTCCTCCTCCATTATCTCTCCTCCTCCTCCATTATCTCTGCTCCTCCACCTCCTCCATTATCTCTCCTCCTCCTCCTTCGTTGCTGTGTTTGGGGGTGCTCGGAGCCTCAGGCTTTTGTTTTCAGTTTCCACCTGCAGATCTGATGAGAAGTCAAGTCAGTTTTATTTATACAGCCCATTATCACAAACACGGTTTGTCTCAGAGGGCTTTACAGCAGGCACCCTCCCTCTGCCCTCAGACTCTCACATCACCTGAGGAAAAACTCCCGAAAAAGAACCCCTGAACGGGAAAAAAAGTTAGAAACCTCAGGAAGAGCGGCAGAGGATGATGAGGGATCCCTCTTCAGGACGGACAGACGAGCAAAAGATGTCGTAAATAACAAATGAAATACAATAATGGCAAAAAGGAAAGAGAAAGAGAGAGGGGGAAGTCAAACAGCCGGCTAAACACACACATATAAACACACTTTAAATTGCTTATTTGCATCGAGTGGATGAAATGAAACTGTGTGTTATTCACACGTCTGATAAGAGATGAGCTGACACATACACACACACACACACACACACACACACACACACACACACACACAGATGACCAAGGCTGTTTTCACTTCTCTGTAGCTGATTCACAAAGTCTTTTTTTTATCCTCCACATTCTGAGATTTAGATTCAAGAATCCAGATTTAAAAAAAAACACAAAACTGAATGATGTTGAGTCTCCTCCTCCTCAGTGTGTGAGTGTAGCTGCTGACAGTCTGGGATATGTCAGTGTGTGAGTGTAGCTGCTGACAGTCTGGGATATGTCAGTGTGTGAGTGTAGCTGCTGACAGTCTGGGATATGTCAGTGATCAGCAGCTACATTGACTGTGACAGGTCACCTAGTGGAAATAGCATGTATTTCCTCCAGATGCCAAATATGGTCAAAATGACGTCATCAGGTGGAAAATAGTCAAAATGACAAATTCAGAGTCAAAAGCCCAGAATGACACTCAGAAATAATACAAGTCCTGTTTTTCTGCTTTGATGGCTGTGGGATCAAAAATGTCAGTTTGAATGGGTTTCAATGGAGCATTTTTTGACCTGAACAGTCTGAAGTTAACTATTTAGTTTCCACAGTGTATTTTAGACTTATTGTAGGAGCTGAGCTGCAAATTCACTGATTACACTCAAATACACAATCTGGACTACATTTAGGACACATACATCAACACACACACAGTTATCACAGACAGGAAGAAGAAAAGAGACTAAAATCGATCCAAATCAGTCCGCACCGTGTTTGAAAGAGAGACTAAAGAAGTCAGGGACATAAAAAGAGAAGCAACCACGGTAACACTTTCACAGACCTCCATCTACTGTTCTGCCGTCTGTTCGTGACATCAAAAGTGATATCCAAACAACACACACACACACACACACACACACACACACACACACAGAAGGGCGTCTGCTGAAAAGCCGTGTGCACAGCTCTGCTGTACTGGCAAAGGGAAAGCAGTCTATAGTTACCCGTGTTTAAACTATCTGCATACATGTGCTAATTTTCTGTGAAAAAGGGGTTCTGTTCTACTTCTTTAATTTCTCCTTTTAATAAACTGACGCTGGATAATGAGATTTTAAAATAAGACGGTAGCACGCTGTGATAAAATGCCTGTTTTCTGTGCCTCTTCCTGTCGCGGTGGTGAAACTCACTTCCTCTTTGCTATTTACATTCAGGACAACAAGCTCATTTCAGAGCATTTCACGAGATCTGGTGGGCCAATTTAGGGGAAACCCAACCAAAAGGCTCGCCATCGTATCTGCCACCCAGATGTTTGGATTGTCCTCGTTAATCTCTTTATGAATCTGGTTTACCGCAACGGTCTCTTCTCGGTCAGACAGACAGAGCGACAGAGAGACAGCTTCCTCTAAACAGGGTCCCAAAAAAGATAAAATGACGGGAAAAAAAACAGGAGTCCACCTTTTGTGGTTATGTCATTTTCCTGCTGGGCGTGCAGTAGTTTGTTCCAGGTGACCTCCGGATGGTCTCGTACAGACTGCTCCTCCGCTCTCGCAGCCAAAACAAACTCTGCGAGGATCGTCTGCCAAATTGTCGGGGAGATGGGAGCAGCTTGTCTTTTGGGCTGAGATGATTGATGGCGGACAGAAGTATAATTCACTTTAATTCACCTCTGCATCCTCCGTCAGCGTCTCCAGTTTGGGTTGAATAAGCGAACACAGATTTCAGATGTCGTCTTCTGACAGGCCCTCCCTGCCTCGTCCTCTGAGCTCAGCCGTCCACTGTGAGACGACCTGAAACTGACTGACTCTAAGATGTAAACTGAGCTGATCGTAGAGATCTTCTGTGTGTGAAACACGTTTTCACTGACATGAAACAGAGAAACTGGACTGGTGCAGATACAACCATGTGGCAATAATTCTAGTTTGTTTGTTTTGTTTAATATCTTATTGAAGAAAGTGCGATTGTGTTGTTCACAGACAGATTACAGAACACATTTTCAGTGTTTGCTGTTGGGAAACAGTGCAGTTAATTTCAATGTCATTTTTTTCTTAAACTGTGTTTAAGAAGCTTTGGCTCCTGGCAGGACAACATTGAAACACGGCGTTAAAGACGAGTCGAACAGAGCTGATCCACAGAGTTTGGGGACTCTGCATGAGGACGCCCGCTGGGGACAGAAGGACATTTCAGATTGCCAGCAGAGAGACACCACTGAGACCACAGTGAGAGATTAAACAAGCATGAGAGCAGGCCAGCGGCGGGCAGAGGACGCTGTGATTAATGGGGCTCCAGCTGCGCGCCCTGCCTCCCTGTGGATCCTCCTCCTGCTCCTCCTCCTCCTCCTCCTCCTCCTCCTCTCTTTATTCCTGCAGTTCACTTCTCTCCATCTGCTGGGATACAGCAGCTCACTGCCCCCTCCCTCCATCTGAAGCGGCGGCCTCGAGCCCCTCAGGATACCAGCCTCACACTCCTGCAGAGTTCTGGATCCAGTGGACATTTTGGGAGTTTGTTTTCTGTGTGTTGACGGGGAGCCGAGATGAGCGTAGGTGTTTGATTCAGCTGGATCCCTCCTGTTTGTGTGTTTGTTTGAAGGTGTTTTATATCTGGAAGACAGGAGCTGCTGTGAGGAATTTTAGTTTCAGATTTGTCATCTGAGGAGGCGTGCAGGATGGACTTGATCACCTACTTTTGGCTCCTCACCACGACTCTGATGTTGATCCATCAGCATCAAGGTAAACCCACCTTCAGTATCTCCGCTCTGCAGCTCCAGTTCGGGTCCAGAAGGGATAAAGAAACAGAGTTTGCTTTCACATGGCTAAGAGCTTGGATAGAAGTTACTCCAAACTTAGTTTTGCATTTAACAGCATTGAGGTTTCAGCCGAAAGACAAACACTTGGAGTGAAGTCTTGTTGTGGTGTTAGTCGTGTCTTATAAAAAAAACAGCATCAAAATAGAGCAAGTTTCTAAAAAAAAAAAAAAAAAAAAAAAAGAGCCATGTTAAGGATCACCACACCCCCCCCACAGAGGTCCCAGCTAAGACCATAACGTCCTAAAATCCTAGAAATGTCCTAAAATTTGAGAAATGTCCTAAAGTTCTGGGAATGTCCTAAAATCTAAGAAACATGTATGAAGCTGCTGCAACGGGCCCTTGGCCCCCTGTCATTTTGTGAAAGGGGCCCCAGATGAAGCCAGCTGAGTGTCCCTGCTGTGGCTCATCCAGCCTTGCAGTGAAATATCTCCACAGTTATTGGATGGATTGTGTTGAAATGTGGTTTATTCACGTTCTCATCAGGACAACCTGTAAAAACTTTAGCGATCCTCTGATTTTTGGTCTAGGGCCACCATCAGGTTGGTGCTTTCATGTGTCCGATACTTTGTGACGGATGACATCAGTGTCCTATGTGAATGCCCCTGCTGAGCTTCACCTGCAACCATCAACGTGTTTCAGCATCACAGAGCCGCCGATGTGCCTGTGAGCTCTCAGAGTATTTTGTAGGAGTTCGTCTTTCTGCACGCGCTCGGCAGTCACGTGTCATTTATCTGTCGACACTTCACAGCAGTGATGGAGGAGCAGGGGCAGCGCTGAAAATTATATGTTTGTCTCAGGCGGTATGCCTTTTACAGCTTCCTGTTCCACAGGGACAAAATATAGGAGGGGAAATAAATTTCCTGGAAATAGCTGCCACAGCTGGTTTATCACCACACTGAGGCTGGAGAGTGTGACCGAAATTTAACGTCTTAGAAAAGCAGGTGTGAACAGTGCTGCACTTTTAGGAAACACATAGAGGGAGAGCGACAGCAGCAGAGACCGACAGACAAGCACTAATTAACAAATACGACCATGCAGTCTTTTTCTTTGCCTCTCCAGTTTGATACTAGAAAAACCTGGAAAAGTCATGGAATTTGAAAAAGCAATTTCCAGGCCTGGAAAAGTCATAGAAAATTAAATATACCCTGAAAGTTTTGGAAAAGTCATGGAATCTTGTTTCACAAACCTGTATAATAACACATGATGTGTTCACAGATTATTTGAAATCTGATAATCCAATGATAATTACTGTTTTTACAGTTTCTGGCTGCGATAGATTATTTATATATATATATATGTATATATAGATCATTTTGAGTGATTCTTAAAAACAAAAAAAATCATGTCTTTCAAACTCTTTTGCCCACAGCTTGAGAATGTATGGTCATTCAAATTGGCCTCAAAATACTGTAAAAATCCTTGAAAAGTCCTGGATATATCTATATATATATATATATATATATATATATATAGATATATATATATATATAGATATATATATAGATATAGATATATATCCACTAGTTTTGCTAGAGATTTTACATGCCATCAATGAAGTTGGTGCAGTTACTGACAAGTTGCTGTAAAAGTCGACTTGGTTTATAGTCCTCAGTTTACTCCACTCACATGTTGTCAGGAAAGGGAAAAGTGTGTGATAAAGATATGTTGAAGTCTTTTAGAGCTCTCAGACTGGAGGATAACCGCTCGGCCTGCATGCTGGCGTGCGGCCTGAGGAGACGCGTGTTTATCCTCGTTGACTCGGTCATAATTAAATGTTGTTGAGCGAGTCCCGAGCAGCCCTCTGTCCGCTCGTTTTCTCTTTTTCCTCTCTGAGTGCGCTCGTTTCCGTCAGGGGGAAGCGCTCATCAGTGAGCGCCGTGAGCATGCTGTGCAGCCAGCCGGCCAGATGCCCCCTCCATCACATTAGAGAAATATTCTTAGGTTCGAGTCTGTGCAGTCTGGGGCCTCAGAGGAATCTGCAAGCACCTGTCTGTCAGCGTCTTTTCGTGTGCTTTATTCATCGACGGTGACTTTTTGCTGTCTTTATATTCACAGTCACATTCCTCTGATATTACATCCCCCTCCGTCTACTCTCTCTCCGTCTGTCTTTCTCCAGCACTCCTTTCTGTCTTTCGTGTCAAAACCAGACATCTGAGGCCTATTAGCTGCAGAAAACAACCCTCTGAAATCCAAACAGTCTCTTCCTTTAACCACATCGGACTCTAAATGAATCCAAAAAGCTAATTTAACCACAAAAAATAACTAACGAACACCGCGGCTGACTGAGCGAGTTAAACCAGAGATATTGCCACGATGCCATCATTTATTAAAACCTTATTTAACCACACACCCTCAAGGAACAGCAGCTTTATCTCTGCCAGGCTTAAAGGGATCGTTCAATTCAATTCAAAAACTTTAGCGCTGAGAGGCGATTCCTGCAAATAGCACAACATGAGTACTAAACAGTAGAGATTGACAGATTATCGGCCTGGCTGATTATTGGGGCCAATATTTGGCATTTTACCAATTATCTGTATAGGCCTTATATTTTAACAATTGCAGATAAAATAAATTGATTAAAAAGTGCAAAGCAACTTTGTAAAATATCAGGGAGCTGTTTTCATTTATTCATTATTAGTTTAAATTTTCTTGGAACTTTATAAAAAAATGCAGGGAACTTTCTATGCATGATGATGAAAGTTTCAGTATTGATCAAACATTTGCTCTTAAGTAAAGTTTTGTGTTGCAGTTTGTTACATTCCAAATTTGAAATATTGACAGAGGTTTTCATTTTTATTGTACACATATATCACTTCCAAATATCTGTTATCAGTCTCATTAACTGCTAATATTCAGTATCGGCCCTGAAAAACCAATCTCTGTCGACTTCGACAAAACATAAATGACTCACTATAGTAAGTTTTATTAGAAATATCATCACAACTAAAATTCCAGATTATAGTAAGCTGCCCTTTTTTTCAGGTAGACTCCACTCGACAGTCGTCGTTTTCTGTCGCCTCCCTGCAGGCTCATACAGAGGAAACTGTCCAGCAGTGGAATTCATGACCAAGTTTCTTGATTTCTGAAAGTAATACGATTTGTTTGACAAAAGGTTAGGAATGTGTTTATTTACACAACAAATAGTGTGAACACTTTATATGAGACATCCTTTGGATGGCCTTGAAGAGACGAAATGACTTATCTATTGGGTTTTTCTAGTGATTTAGTGGATAAGTTTCTTTATTTTCTCATCTATTGCAGATAGATGATGATGCAGAGCTGCTGCATGTATCAGATGATCTTTGAGTTTGTGTTGATTGTTGTGATGTATGTAGTCCTACTGTGAGTATGAATGTCAATGATGTGTAGTCATGTAATCTAGTCAAGTCAAGTCAGTTTTACAGCAATAATAGAAACAGATGCATGGAAAAGGAAAAATCTAGTTAGTGAAGGCGCATTCTCACAGACGTTTATCGCACTTTTTCAGAGTGAAACCTCACGGATGTTTGCTGATGCTGCTGTGTCGCCTGACTCGCACTGATGTCCTCACTGGCATCACTTCGCATCACTGTCACGTGTTTATATTTCAAATGATTTCACAAGATTCAGCTGCTGCTGGCGTAAACCAACTCACCGTCACAAAGTTTACATCTGATGACATACAACGGGATGGCAGCCGCCTGGTCGCCTGGTGGAGATCTGTACCAGACCGAGTGTACTTCTGTGGTTATTTTTTTAGTTTAGCCTCTTAAACAACACTGTGGCCAAACTGGATGCGACATGAGCGAGTTTCAGCGACTGAATCAGTTAGATTACATTGTTTTCTGCCTGCAAGTGACGCAGAAATGTTCTAACTTCTGAGAAGTGTTCCAAATTCCTAGAATTGTCCCAAAATCCAAGAAACATCCTAAAATATGACAAACATCCAAAAATCATAGAAATGTCGAAAAATTTTACAAACGTCCTAAAATCCTAGATGGGGCTGCTATGACTGTCTGCTGGCCTGCTCTCATTTTGCAGAGCTGCTTTCTCCACTGTGGTGTTTCAGGACGCTGCAGAGCCTGATCTCAGCTGGTTGAGTTTCCCTGCTGTGGTTTTTTCACTCCATTTTGGGCTGGCACTTTACTCTGGTTATCAAGTTGGCCTCAGCACGTTTATTACCTCCCAAGAAACTTGAGTCCAGCGAGGCTACAACAACACGCTGGCTGTGAGGAGCTGCTGGCGTGTTTGACCTGCAGACTGTGCTGCTGCATACCTCCAGCTCCTCTCCACAGTCTCATACGCATGCCGATGGAGCTGAAAGAAACAAAAGAATCTGTTTTTGGGAGGCTTCTACCTGCAGCGGAAACCCAGCCAATACAAGCAGGCAGCTGGGGGATTAGTCAGCTGATCCGCCTGTATATTGTCAGATATTGCCGAGCCCCGTGGAGCCAGGGAGAGTCTCTCACAGCAGTGCACGAAATTAAACTTTGGAGCCTGAACTGGGCTTCAGCGTCTTCCCACGTTTTTTTTTCTCTGCAAACTGACGCGCACATTTGCATGTAAGAGCAGGTACACGTATGGGCACGAATGTCTGCACTCAAAGAGCAGAAACACTCAAGACATTAAAGGAAAAGAAAGCATCGCTGTGAGGGACGCTCAGAGGACTGAACGGGCGCACAACAGAGACTCATTGTCTCAGGAAAAGTTTTTAAAGAAAAAAGTCTGATCCACGGCCTCCGGCATGGAAACATCAAATCACCAGCTTTCAGCGTCCAGTCTGATGTCACATAAGCTC
>NW_028274737.1:16500-29000 GCF_026936395.1 Plectropomus leopardus
ATCCTCCCTTTGCGTGCAGATTCTATGGAATCTGAGTAGCTGTGATTTAATCAAACCACTAAAAGTGTGTTTAGGGTGGTGACTGCTTTTATGTAGGAGAGCATGGGTGTCAGTTTCTTTGAAAAAAACTTTTATGTCCAATTTATGTTCCGTGGTAAATTTGGGTCCCTTGAATGTGGTCGTATCTAAAAAATCAATTGAATTACTATTAATGGTGGCTTTTAATTTTATAGATGGATTATGATTATTTAGGGTATTTAAGAAATTATCGAATTCTCCAGCAGAGTAAGTCCAGACTCCCCATATATCGTCTAAGTATCTAAAATAATATAAAGGTTTGATAATACATTTTTCTAACGCTGCTGTTTCCCAGGCTGCCATAAATATGTCGGGCGTGCATGTCAAGCAAATTTTTTGCCCATGGCTGTTCCCTTCGTTTGGAGGTAAATTTTTCGTTAAATTCAAAATCATTTTTCGTTAAATTAATTTCTAATAATTTAATTAGTTCTTTATCAGGTCTATTTTTGACATAGTTTTTTTGAAATATATCTTTAATCGCTTGTATGCCCTCAATCGTGTCTATATTAGTATATAGGCTATCTACATCTATAGTGAATAAAATAGAGTGTTCTGGAATAATTAGGTTTTTTATTTTATCTATAAAATCATATGTATCTTTAATATAACTTTTATGTAGTTTAGCTAGTGGGTTAATAAAATAATCAATATATTCAGCTGATCTATAGGTTTCGCTATTACAATCCGACACTATGGGGCGTCCTGGTGGGATTTCGAAGGGTTTGGGCCATTTACTGGGGTCTTTGTGGATTTTAGGGAGTAAATAAAATCGCCTGGGCCTTGGTTCCGTGTCGCCAATTAGGTAATTTCTTTGTTTTGCATTGATTAGTTTTTTATCATAAATTTTTTGAAAAATTTCTATAATTTCTGTTAATGTATCCATATAAATAGGTTTATTTAATTTAGAATAATACTTTTTGTTTTCTAATTGTTTATGACCCTCCCATAAATATTGTGTTTTATCCATAACAACGACCATGCTGCCTTTATCGGCTGGTTTAATAATAATGTCCGGGTTATTAATTAAATCTCTAAGGCGGTCTTTTCTTCTGGGGTTAGGTTAGGTCGTATGCTCTTAACATAAAACGAATTTTCAAAGTATGTCAGGTCTAATTGGATTAGGTTTTTACATACTCTGGGAGTTGAAGCTCAGGGGGAGTCCAGCTTGAAGATGACGTAAAGGGTTAGGGTTAGGGTTAGGGTTAGGGTTAGGGTTAGGGTTAGGGTTAGGGTTAGGGTTAGGGTTAGGGTTAGGGTTAGGGTTAGGATGAGGAAAGTGTGGGCTGTGTCACGCCGAAGGCGTGGCACAGTCCGATGCTCTCTCCATCCATCACATCCCGTGTCTGGGACCTCTCAGTGGCTCCCTTACAACAAACAAACAAACTAACTCTCCAACAGGAGCTTTATTCCCAACGATTGTAAGAACAGGTTTATTTGTTTATAATTTATTAATTTTATTGTATTATATTATGTTATATTATATTATATTTATTTGTTTATTTATTTATTCTATTTTGTTATATTATATTTATTTTATTTGTTTATTAGTTTGTCTATCAAAGAAAAGGGGGTTATAATAAATTGGTTTATTCATGTTTGATATTTTATAGAGGGGTAAATGGATTTGTTTCTCAATTAATTTCTTATTTATATAATTTGATGTCCAATATAGGGTTAAGCATTACATGAGAGGTATGGGTCTGGCAATGGGGGTTGGGGTTAGGGTCAGGGGTTGGGGTTAGGGTTAGGGTAGGGGTAGGGGTAGGGGTAGGGGTTAGGGTTAGGGTTAGGGTCAGGGGTTAAGGTTAGGGTTGGGGTAAGGGTAGGGGTTAGGGTTAGGGTTAGGGGTTAAGGTTAGGGTTAGGGTAGGGGTAGGGGTTAGGGTTAGGGTTAGGGTCAGGGGTTAAGGTTGGGGGTTAGGGTTAGGGTTAGGGGTTAGGGTTGGGGTCAGGGGTTAGGGTTAGGGTTAGGGGTTAGGGTTGGGGTCAGGGGTTAGGGTTAGGGTTAGGGTCAGGGGTTAGGGTTAGGGTTAGGGTTAGGGTAGGGTTAGGGTTAGGGTTAGGGTTAGGGTTAGGGTTAGGGTTAGGGTTAGGGTTAGGGTTAGGGTTAGGGTTAGGGTTAGGGTTAAGGTTAGGGCCTTAAGCTTAGGCATCAAAAGGGAAATGCAATGCATCAATATGGCAATAAAATAGTGACAATAATTGTAAAAAGTATATGATATATATAAGATATATGATTATAAAGTAGATAATCTATAATAAAACTTATATATTATTAGAGTAGTATTATGCCCTGAAGTACATCCTTTCATTTAGACCTTGTGGGTAAGTTGTGCCTAATTTATAGATCCAGTCTCTCTCTGCTCTTTGTCTTTGTGGCGTGGACCACTGTGGGTTACATTCTAATATGGAGACTTGTACTGAATCCCAACCATGGGAGATGAAGTGTGCTACCACATGACGGTCTGTATTTTTGTGTTTCATTATGTTATGTTTGTGACAGGTGAACCTGACTTGAATTGTCAGTCCAGTTTCGCCCACATATTTTATATTACATTGTTTGCATTTGATTAAATAAACACAATTTTTTGTGTGGATATTACCCTGACTGGCCGTTGTAAACACTTTTTGGAGGGAGAAGTCATAAACATATTTAACTTGTTTAAAATAATTATTATTTATATCAATTTGAGAGATCCTCTGTGATTTGAGTTTCGCTCGGACTAAATGGTCCTGTAAATTTTTATTTTTTCTATAAGCAGCGATTATTTTTATATCTAATTGAGAGTTATTTAAATTAATAATATGCTCTAAATTATTTTTGATTTTTTTCACTAGGGATACCGATGATGGTGAGTACGTTGTTACGAAGGGGAGAGCCGTGGTGACTGTGATGGGCTTGGTCTGCAGGTGGAGTCTGAAGCACTTCCTAAGAAAAGACCTGGAGTACCCTCTGCTGGACAAAGCGCGGAACAGCACTCTGGTGGAGGTGAGGAAATCCTCTTTTTGTGTGCAGATTCTGTGGAATCTGAGCAGCTGTGATTTAACTAAGCCACTGAAGGTGTGTTTGGGGTGATGGCTGCTTTTGTGTAGGAGTGCATGGGTGTCCGTTTCTTTAAAAAATACTTTTATATCTAATTTATGTTCTGTGGCAAATTTAGGTCCCTTAAATGTGGTTGTATCTAGAAAATCTATTGAATTATAATTAGTAGTGGCTTTTAATTTAATAGAGGAATTATGATTATTTAGGGTGTTTAAAAAGTTATCAAATTCTCCAGCAGAGTGAGTCCAGACTCCCCATATGTCATCTAGGTATCTAAAATAATATAAAGGTTTCATATTACATTTTTCTAGCGCTGCTGTTTCCCAGGCCGCCATAAATATGTCGGCATATGCCGGTGCGAATTTTTTGCCCATTGCTGTTCCTTTCGTTTGGAGATAGAATTTTTCGTTGAATTCAAAGTCATTTTTAGTTAAGTTGATTTCTAATAGTTTAATTAATTCTTTATCTGGTCTGTTTTTGACATAGTTTTTTTTGAAAATATTTTTTATCGCTTGAATGCCCTCAGCTGTATCTATATTAGTATATAAGCTATCTACATCAATAGTGAAAAGAATAGAGTGTTCTGGTATAATTATGTTTTTAATTTTATCTATGAAATCGTATGTATCTTTAATATAACTTTTATGTAGTTTGGCTAGTGGGTTTATAAAATAATCAATAAATTCAGCTGATCTATAAGTCTCGCTATTACAATCCGACACTATGGGGCGTCCTGGTGGAATTTCGAAGGGTTTGGGCCATTTACTGGGATCTTTATGGATTTTGGGGAGTAAGTAAAACCGTCTGGGCCTTGGTTCTGTATCGCCAATTAAATAATTCTTTTGTTTTGCATTAATTAGTTTTTATCATAAATTTTTTGAAAGATCTCCACAATTTCTGTTAATGTCTCCATATAAATAGGTTTATTTAGTTTAGAATAATATTTTTTATCTTCTAGTTGTTTATGACCTTCCCATAAATATTGTGTTCTATCCATCACAACGACCATGCTGCCTTTATCGGCTGGTTTAATAATAATGTTAGGGTTGTTGATCAATTCTTTAAGGGCGATTTTTTCTTCTGAAGTTAAGTTGGGTCGTGTGCTTTTTATATGAAACGAATTTTCAAAATATGTCAGGTCTAATTTGATTAAGTCTCTGACATAATCCGGGAGTTGAGAATCAGGGGGAGTCCAGCCCGAGGATGAAGTGAAGGGTTGTTTTTGGGTGGACTCGTCGTCCCCATGATAGGCCCATAATTTCAGCCGTCTGTGATATTTTTGTAAATCCAATCTGGTCTGTGGCGTTAGGTTTTTATTGCTCATAGTGGTTGGGATAAAGTTAAGTCCCCTGTTTAGCAGAGAGAGCTGTTGTGTTGTAAGTTTGGTTTTTTTGGCTAAAATCATAACATTTTTGAACCCTCCTGATGAAACAGGCTTATGGGGTCTTTTAGTTTAAAGATTTTTCCAGTGCGTTAAAATGTTTGCGGCTGTGCCGCGGGTCCAGTGGACATTGTCTTTTTCAGTTTTAAAATCTGACCCTGGCAGTGCCGTGAAGTGGTCGTAATGTTTGATAATGTGGTTGTTTAATACCTGGAGGTTGTGTCTTTCTCCGTAGGGCAGGTCCGGAGAGAAGTTGATCTCGGGAATGAAGATCATGGTGTCCGGGAATCTCTCCGTCGCTGTCTGTACAGTCTTTTTGAGCTGCCTGATGATGGTGGGCCTGGCTTTTTGCCGTCTGTTATTCAGGCCAAAGGAGAGGATGATCATCTCAGGCGGCTGGGTGAAAATAGCTCCCCTCAGGAGAGACTCCGCGTGCCGGAAGGTGGCACCAGGAAAGCTGTCCACTTGGACTTGTTCGTTGGCGAAGGGGGGAACTCTGGACAGGTTGGAGTCCCCCATGATGACCACCTTGTGGGTGATGGTCAGAGTCCAGTCTCTTAGTTTATTGTTGGTGGAGATGTGCCTGGTGGGTTTGCGTTTAGGGAGGTGGGAGTCAAACAGCCCCAGGAGCGGTGGCTCGTCCTCTGCTGCAGGCTGGGGTGGGGGCTGTGTAGCTGCTCTCTGGGCCACAGATCGGGTCCTGGGTCCGGTAGGTGTCAGCCTCACGGGGGAGGAGGAGGGAGGGGGCTGGGAAGGTCGCTGGACTCTTCTCCCTCATCGGACAGGATCACGGTGTCGAGGGTTGGGGCATGGATTCTGCGTGCGGGCGGTGAAGGTGGAGGCTAACGCTGATGCTGTTGCCATGGAAACCGCCTGTTGTAGGTCCCTCTCGGGCTGCTGGTTCTGGGCCCGTGTTGTAGAGGAGTTAAAAATCGGAAAAAATTCCGAGCGAGGAGCTCTTTGAGGGAGAGGGGAGGGAGGAGGAGGAGGAGAAATGGGAATAAGCTCCGGGACGCTGTCTGTCGTCCCATTTTCCTCCCGGTCAGGGGTCCACCCGCTGCCTCTCTGGTCAGTCATCGTACCAGTATTGGTGTGGATTATGGCAGAGGTGGTGATTTGACGTCTGGGTGAGGCCTCTGGAGGGCAGAGAGTTACCTCGTCTGGGGCGGGTTGTTGAGCTGGAGCTGGAGCTGGAGCTGCTGCAGGCTGCTGGGCGGTTGCTGCCTGGACCGTGGGTGGCTGAGCTGCGGCCGGGTCGCTGAGTTGGGGTCGTCTGCATCTGGCGGGAGTTTGCCGTAGGAATATGCTCATTTAGATTAGCCCTTAAAAGGGCTTTGGTTTGGTCCAGGGTTTCTTCCCTGAGTCTGCGGCCGAGTTTGCGTCTGGCCCACGCCAGCGATGATGAAGGGACCCTCCCACTCCAAGGAGGGGAACTCAGCCAGGTTCTGGAGCTCATCTGTCATCATGTCTTCATAATGTTGCTGGAGTATGAATAAGGCGTTGGTTTGCCAGTTTAACGCGTTGCCTTCCAGCATTAACTGCGTTTTTTCGCAGGGGGAGGCGGGTTTAATAAAAGTGGCTAAATCAGCCGTTGCTTTTCTAATTGTGGGTGGTGGGTCTCTCCCCGACGTGTTTTTTAGGTGGTGTTTTGCTGTAATTATTTTAAAAATTATTCTGACCTTGTGCGTAAAATGCGCATCCTGGGACTCAATCCAATTGGGATTATTTCGCCCTGGTTGTCCCCTGGTGTTAACAGCGCCCTGGGTGCGCCCCCAACCTGTGTTGTTTTGGTTGAAGTAGCGTGGTTGGCGGCTGGTGTAGAAGTTGCGCCCCTGCCTCTGTTGCTGGGGCCGTGCGTCATGGCGCGGGAAGCCGGAGGACCAGGGCTGGTGATGACGCTCCGGGCGGCCATCCCAGTGGGTATGGTGGGCCGGAGGGTGACGGTATGCAGGGTGGTCTCTCTGTCTGTAGACTGGAGAGCGGCGGCGCTCTTGGTTGGTGATATTGCGCTCAGCTGGGGAGCGGCGGCGAACAGGGCGCTCTCTCTCTGTCTGGAGGGGGGAGATGGTGTGGCTGGCGGTCTCCTCTCCAGTAGCCGGTGGGACGGGTCGGATAGTCCCCGTAGCGGGGTCTGTAGTGCCCGGCAGGAGCGGTGGCGGCTGCGGCGGCGGCATATGAGCTGTATCTGGGCGGCTGTTCCTCTGGCTCATAGCGGCGGCGATCTGGCTCTCTACGGCGGCCGCGGTACCGGACCGTGGTCCAGCCATCCTCATCTGGGTGGAAGTTGCCCATTTTGTTGAAGTTGCTGGTGTGTGATTGCAGCGGTGAAAAAGAGAAGCGGAGACTGCTGTCTAGAGCACTCGGTTCTCTTTATTATCAAACCGGCAAGAGCAAGAACAAAAAGCGACGTTTCGGCTCTGAAAAGAGCCTTCTTCAGGCTTATTCTTTGCAAAAAGAAATGCTGGTTCAACGACAGGTGCTCTCTGCTGTGCTCTGGATGGTCTGAGCAAATCTGAATGATTATATAGTACGGCTGAAAGTTGGATTTGACCGCCAAAGAAGGCCATTGGCTGAGAGTTGGATTTGACCGCCAAAGAAGGCCATTGGCTCAGACCCCGGAAGCAGCAGAGAGGGCGTGTCGCCAACCTGTAAAAGCCGCTAAAATGACATCACAATGGATTTAAGTAAGTCCGCTTACAATCATCACAAAAATCATCATAAAAAAACTTTTTTTGTATAACCAAAGAACAGTAAATAAATATATATAATAGTGATCGTAACAATAATTACAATCATAATAACGGCAACAATCATCATCATCATCACCATCATCATCATCATCATCATCATCATCATCATCCTCATAATAATAATAATAAAAATAATAATAATAATAATAATAATAATAATAATAATAATAATAATAATAATAATAATGACAATAATAATAATAATAATGGTAATAATAGTAGTAGCAATAATAATAATACTAATAATAATAATAATAATAATAACAACAATAACGACGACAACAACAATAATAACAGTACGGGTAATAATGGCAATAATAATAACAACAATCGTGATAACAACAACAATTGACATCCGAGAAGTAGAATCATTATTTACATGGCATAAAGTGCATTATGGGGAGGTGAGAGAGAACCAGGGGGGCAGATGGAGGAACTGGCGGGTTAGGATGAGGAAAGTGTGGGCTGTGTCACGCCGAAGGCGTGGCACAGTCCGATGCTCTCTCCATCCATCACATCCCGTGTCTGGGACCTCTCAGTGGCTCCCTTACAACAAACAAACAAACTAACTCTCCAACAGGAGCTTTATTCCCAACGATTGTAAGAACAGGTTTATTTGTTTATAATTTATTAATTTTATTGTATTATATTATGTTATATTATATTATATTTATTTGTTTATTTATTTATTCTATTTTGTTATATTATATTTATTTTATTTGTTTATTAGTTTGTCTATCAAAGAAAAGGGGGTTATAATAAATTGGTTTATTCATGTTTGATATTTTATAGAGGGGTAAATGGATTTGTTTCTCAATTAATTTCTTATTTATATAATTTGATGTCCAATATAGGGTTAAGCATTACATGAGAGGTATGGGTCTGGCAATGGGGGTTGGGGTTAGGGTCAGGGGTGGGGGTTAGGGTTAGGGTAGGGGTAGGGGTAGGGGTTAGGGTTAGGGTTAGGGTTAGGGTCAGGGGTTAAGGTAAGGGTTGGGGTAAGGGTAGGGGTTAGGGTTAGGGTTAGGGGTTAAGGTTAGGGTTAGGGTAGGGGTAGGGGTTAGGGTTAGGGTTAGGGTCAGGGGTTAAGGTTGGGGGTTAGGGTTAGGGTTAGGGGTTGGGGTTGGGGTAAGGGTTAGGGTTAGGGTTAGGGTTAGGGTTAGGGTTAGGGTCAGGGGTTAGGGTTAGGGTAGGGTTAGGGTTAGGGTTAGGGTAGGGTTAGGGTTAGGGTTAGGGGTTAGGGTTAGGGTTAGGGTTAGGGTTAGGGGTTGGGGTGGGTTAGGGTTAGGGTTAGGGTTAAGGTTAGGGCCTTAAGCTTAGGCATCAAAAGGGAAATGCAATGCATCAATATGGCAATAAAATAGTGACAATAATTATAAAAAGTATATGATATATTTAAGATATATGATTATAAAGTAGATAATCTATAATAAAACTTATATATTATTAGAGTAGTATTATGCCCTGAAGTACATCCTTTCATTTAGACCTTGTGGGTAAGTTGTGCCTAATTTATAGATCCAGTCTCTCTCTGCTCTTTGTCTTTGTGGCGTGGACCACTGTGGGTTACATTCTAATATGGAGACTTGTACTGAATCCCAACCATGGGAGATGAAGTGTGCTACCACATGACGGTCTGTATTTTTGTGTTTCATTATGTTATGTTTGTGACAGGTGAACCTGACTTGAATTGTCAGTCCAGTTTCGCCCACATATTTTATATTACATTGTTTACATTTGATTAAATAAACACAATTTTTTGTGTGGATATTACCCTGACTGGCCGTTGTAAACACTTTTTGGAGGGAGAAGTCATAAACATATTTAACTTGTTTAAAATAATTATTATTTATATCAATTTGAGAGATCCTCTGTGATTTGAGTTTCGCTCGGACTAAATGGTCCTGTAAATTTTTATTTTTTCTATAAGCAGCGATTATTTTTATATCTAATTGAGAGTTATTTAAATTAATAATATGCTCTAAATTATTTTTGATTTTTTTCACTAGGGATACCGATGATGGTGAGTACGTTGTTACGAAGGGAGAGCCGTGGTGACTGTGATGGGCTTGGTCTGCAGGTGAAGTCTGAAGCACTTCCTAAGAAAGGACCTGGAGTACCCTCTGCTGGACAATGCGGAACAGCACTCTGGTGGAGGTGAGGAAATCCTCTTTTTGTGTGCAGATTCTGTGGAATCTGAGCAGCTGTGATTTAACTAAGCCACTGAAGGTGTGTTTGGGGTGATGGCTGCTTTTGTGTAGGAGTGCATGGGTGTCCGTTTCTTTAAAAAATACTTTTATATCTAATTTATGTTCTGTGGCAAATTTAGGTCCCTTAAATGTGGTTGTATCTAGAAAATCTATTGAATTATAATTAGTGGTGGCTTTTAATTTTATAGAGGAATTATGATTATTTAGGGTGTTTAAAAAGTTATCAAATTCTCCAGCAGAGTGAGTCCAGACTCCCCATATGTCATCTAGGTATCTAAAATAATATAAAGGTTTCATATTACATTTTTCTAGCGCTGCTGTTTCCCAGGCCGCCATAAATATGTCGGCATATGCCGGTGCGAATTTTTGCCCATTGCTGTTCCTTTCGTTTGGAGATAGAATTTTTCGTTGAATTCAAAGTCATTTTTAGTTAAGTTGATTTCTAATAATTTAATTAATTCTTTATCAGGTCTGTTTTTGACATAGTTTTTTGGAAAATATTTTTATCGCTTGAATGCCCTCAGCTGTATCTATATTAGTATATAAGCTATCTACATCAATAGTGAAAAGAATAGAGTGTTCTGGTATAATTATGTTTTTAATTTTATCTATGAAATCGTATGTATCTTTAATATAACTTTTATGTAGTTTGGCTAGTGGGTTTATAAAATAATCAATAAATTCAGCTGATCTATAAGTCTCGCTATTACAATCCGACACTATGGGGCGTCCTGGTGGAATTTCGAAGGGTTTGGGCCATTTACTGGGATCTTTATGGATTTTGGGGAGTAAGTAAAACCGTCTGGGCCTTGGTTCTGTATCGCCAATTAAATAATTCTTTTGTTTTGCATTAATTAGTTTTTTGTCATAAATTTTTTGAAAGATCTCCACAATTTCTGTTAATGTCTCCATATAAATAGGTTTATTTAGTTTAGAATAATATTTTTTATCTTCTAGTTGTTTATGACCTTCCCATAAATATTGTGTTCTATCCATCACAACGACCATGCTGCCTTTATCGGCTGGTTTAATAATAATGTTAGGGTTGTTGATCAATTCTTTAAGGGCGATTTTTTCTTCTGAAGTTAAGTTGGGTCGTGTGCTTTTTATATGAAACGAATTTTCAAAATATGTCAGGTCTAATTTGATTAAATCTCTGACATAATCCGGGAGTTGAGAATCAGGGGGAGTCCAGCCCGAGGATGAAGTGAAGGGTTGTTTTTGGGTGGACTCGTCGTCCCCATGATAGGCCCATAATTTCAGCCGTCTGTGGTACTTTTGTAAATCCAATCTGGTCTGTGGCGTTAGGTTTTTATTGCTCATAGTGGTTGGGATAAAGTTAAGTCCCCTGTTTAGCAGAGAGAGCTGTTGTGTTGTAAGTTTGGTTTTTTTGGCTAAAATCATAACATTTTTGAACCCCTCCTGATGAAACAGGCTTATGGGGTCTTTTAGTTTAAAAGATTTTTCCAGTGCGTTAAAATGTTTGCGGCTGTGCCGCGGGTCCAGTGGACATTGTCTTTTTCAGTTTTAAAATCTGACCCTGGCAGTGCCGTGAAGTGGTCGTAATGTCTGGTGATGTGGTTGTTAAGTACCTGGAGATTGTGTTTTTCTCCGTAGGGCAGGTCCGGAGAAAAGTTGACCTCGGGAATGAAGATCATGGTGTCAGGGAATCTCTCCGTCGCCGTCTGCACAGTCTTTTTCAGCTGCCTGATGATGGTGGGCCTGGCTTTTTGCCGTCTGTTATTCAGGCCAAAGGAGAGGATGATCATCTCAGGCGGCTGGGTGAAAATAGCTCCCCTCAGGAGAGACTCCGCGTGCCGGAAGGTGGCACCAGGAAAGCTGTCCACTTGGACTTGTTCGTTGGCGAAGGGGGGGACTCTAGACAGATTGGAGTCCCCCATGATGACCACCTTGTGGGTGATGGTCAGGGTCCAGTCTCTTAATTTGTTGTTAGTGGAGATGTGCCTGGTGGGTTTGCGTTTGGGAAGGTGAGCGTCAAACAGCCCCAGGAGCGGTGGCTCGTCCTCTGCTGCAGGCTGGGGTGGGGGCTGTGTAGCTGCTCTCTGGGCCACAGATCGGGTCCTGGGTCCGGTAGGTGTCAGCCTCACGGGGGGAGGAGGAGGGGGAGGGGGGCTGGGAAGGTCGCTGGACTCTTCTCCCTCATCGGACAGGATCACGGTGTCGAGGGGTTGGACGCATGGATTCTGCGTGCGGGCGGTGAAGGTGGAGGCTACCGCTGATGCTGTTGCCATGGAAACAGCCTGTTGTTGGTCCCTCTCGGGCTGCTGGTTCTGGGCCCGTGTTGTAGAGGAGTTAAAAATCGGAAAAAATTCCGAGCGAGGAGCTCTTTGAGGGAGAGGGGAGGGAGGAGGAGGAGGAGAAATGGGAATAAGCTCCGGGACGCTGTCTGTCGTCCCATTTTCATCCCGGTCAGGGGTCCACCGCTGCCTCTCTGGTCAGTCATCGTACCAGTATTGGTGTGGATTATGGCAGAGGTGGTGATTTGACGTCTGGGTGAGGCCTCTGGAGGGCAGAGAGTTACCTCGTCTGGGGCGGGTTGTTGAGCTGGAGCTGGAGCTGGAGCTGCTGCAGGCTGCTGGGCGGTTACTGCCTGGACCGTGGGTGGCTGAGCTGCGGCGGGTCGCTGAGTTGGGGTCGTCTGCATCTGGCGGGAGTTTGCCGTAGGAATATGCTCATTTAGATTAGCCCTTAAAAGGGCTTTGGTTTGGTCCAGGGTTTCTTCCCTGAGTCTGCGGCCGAGTTTGCGTCTAGCCCACGCCGCGGCGATGATGAAGGGACCCTCCCACTCCAAGGAGGGGAACTCAGCCAGGTTCTGGAGCTCATCTGTCATCATGTCTTCATAATGTTGCTGGAGTATGAATAAGGCGTTGGTTTGCCAATTTAACGCGTTGCCTTCCAGCATTAACTGCGTTTTTTCGCAGGGGGAGGCGGGTTTAATAAAAGTGGCTAAATCAGCCGTTGCTTTTCTAATTGTGGGTGGTGGGTCTCTCCCCGACGTGTTTTTTAGGTGGTGTTTTG
>NW_028274738.1:0-35659 GCF_026936395.1 Plectropomus leopardus
TTTTTGCCATACTATAGCCTTGCCTTTTCGGTCATTTTTTCAACATGCTGTTTTATTGTGTTTTTGGTTGTTTTTACAAAATCTTATGCTATAACATGTCATGACACACTATTTTATGCTGTTTTAAGGTGTTTTCAGCTGTTTTTGGGACATGTCATATTTTGACATTTTTGCCATACTATAGCCTTGCCTTTTCGGTCATTTTTTCAACATGCTGTTTTATGGTGTTTTTGGCTGTTCTTGCAACATCTTATGCTATGGCATGTTTTGGCATGGTATTTTATGCTGTTTTCAGCAGTTTTCAGCTGTTTTTGGGACATGTCATATTTTGACATTTTTGCCATAGTATAGCCTTGCCTTTTCGGTCATTTTTTCAACATGGTGTTTTATGGTGTTTTTGTCCATTTTTGCAAAATCTTATGCTATGGCATGTTTTGGCATGGTATTTTATGCTGTTTTCAGCAGTTTTCAGCTGTTTTTGGGACATGTCATATTTTGACATTTTTGCCATACTATAGCCTTGCCTTTTCGGTCATTTTTTCAATATGCTATTTTATTGTGTTTTTGGTTGTTTTTGCAAAATCTTATGCTATGGCATGTTTTGGCATGGTATTTTATGCTGTTTTCAGCAGTTTTCAGCTGTTTTTGGGACATGTCATATTTTGACATTTTTGCCATACTATAGCCTTGCCTTTTCGGTCATTTTTTCAACATGCTGTTTTATGTTGTTTTTGTCCATTTTTGCAAAATCCTATGCTATGGCATGTCTTGGCATGGTATTTTATGCTGTTTTCAGCAGTTTTCAGCTGTTTTTGGGACATGTCATATTTTGACATTTTTGCCATACTATAGCCTTGCCTTTTCGGTCATTTTTTCAACATGCTGTTTTATGTTGTTTTTGGCTGTTCTTGCAACATCTTATGCTATGGCATGTTTTGGCATGGTATTTTATGCTGTTTTCAGCAGTTTTCAGCTGTTTTTGGGACATGTCATATTTTGACATTTTTGCCATACTATAGCCTTGCCTTTTCGGTCATTTTTTCAACATGGTGTTTTATTGTGTTTTTGGCTGTTCTTGCAAAATCTTATGCTATGGCATGTTTTGGCATGGTATTTTATGCTGTTTTCAGCAGTTTTCAGCTGTTTTTGGGACATGTCACATTTTGACATTTTTGCCATACTATAGCCTTGCCTTTTCGGTCATTTTTTCAACATGCTGTTTTATGGTGTTTTTGTCCATTTTTGCAAAATCTTATGCTATGGCATGTTTTGGCATGGTATTTTATGCTGTTTTCAGCAGTTTTCAGCTGTTTTTGGGACATGTCATATTTTGACATTTTTGCCATAGTATAGCCTTGCCTTTTTGGTCATTTTTTCAACATGCTGTTTTATGTTGTTTTTGTCCATTTTTGCAACATCTTATGCTATGGCATGTCTTGGCATGGTATTTTATGCTGTTTTCAGCAGTTTTCAGCTGTTTTTGGGACATGTCATATTTTGACATTTTTGCCATACTATAGCCTTGCCTTTTCGGTCATTTTTTCAACATGCTGTTTTATGGTGTTTTTTGATGTTTTTGCAAAATCTTATGCTATAACATGTCATGACACACTATTTTATGCTGTTTTCAGCAGTTTTCAGCTGTTTTTGGGACATGTCATATTTTGACATTTTTGCCATACTATAGCCTTGCCTTTTCGGTCATTTTTTCAACATGCTGTTTTATTGTGTTTTTGGCTGTTCTTGCAAAATCTTATGCTATGGCATGTTTTGGCATGGTATTTTATGCTGTTTTCAGCAGTTTTCAGCTGTTTTTGGGACATGTCACATTTTGACATTTTTGCCATAGTATAGCCTTGCCTTTTCGGTCATTTTTTCAACATGCTGTTTTATGGTGTTTTTGTCCATTTTTGCAAAATCTTATGCTATGGCATGTTTTGGCATGGTATTTTATGCTGTTTTCAGCAGTTTTCAGCTGTTTTTGGGACATGTCATATTTTGACATTTTTGCCATACTATAGCCTTGCCTTTTCGGTCATTTTTTCAACATGCTGTTTTATGTTGTTTTTGTCCATTTTTGCAAAACCCTGTGCTATGGCATGTCTTGGCATGGTATTTTATGCTGTTTTGAGGTGTTTTCAGCTGTTTTTGGGACATGTCATATTTTGACAATTTTGCCATACTATAGCCTTGCCTTTTCTGTCATTTTTTCAACATGGCTTTTTATTGTGTTTTTTGCTGTTTTTTGCACAATCTTATGCTATGGCATGTTTTGACATGGTATTTTATGCTGTTTTCAGCAGTTTTCAGCTGTTTTTGGGACATGTCATATTTTGACATTTTTGCCATACTATAGCCTTGCCTTTTCGGTCATTTTTTCAACATGCTGTTTTATGGTGTTTTTGGCTGTTCTTGCAAAATCTTATGCTATGGCATGTTTTGGCATGGTATTTTATGCTGTTTTCAGCAGTTTTCAGCTGTTTTTGGGACATGTCATATTTTGACATTTTTGCCATAGTATAGCCTTGCCTTTTCGGTCATTTTTTCAACATGGTGTTTTATGGTGTTTTTGTCCATTTTTGCAAAATCTTATGCTATGGCATGTTTTGGCATGGTATTTTATGCTGTTTTCAGCAGTTTTCAGCTGTTTTTGGGACATGTCATATTTTGACATTTTTGCCATACTATAGCCTTGCCTTTTCGGTCATTTTTTCAACATGCTGTTTTATTGTGTTTTTGGTTGTTTTTACAAAATCTTATGCTATAACATGTCATGACACACTATTTTATGCTGTTTTCAGCAGTTTTCAGCTGTTTTTGGGACATGTCATATTTTGACATTTTTGCCATACTATAGCCTTGCCTTTTTGGTCATTTTTTCAACATGCTGTTTTATGTTGTTTTTATCCATTTTGCAACATCTTATGCTATGGCATGTGTTGGTATGGTATTTTATGCTGTTTTGAGGTGTTTTCAGCTGTTTTTGGGACATGTCATATTTTGACATTTTTGCCATACTATAGCCTTGCCTTTTCGGTCATTTTTTCAACATGCTGTTTTATGTTGTTTTTGTCCATTTTTGCAACATCTTATGCTATGGCATGTGTTGGCATGGTATTTTATGCTGTTTTGAGGTGTTTTCAGCTGTTTTTGGGGCATGTCATATTTTGACATTTTTGCCATACTATAGCCTTGCCTTTTTCGGTCATTTTTTCAACATGCTGTTTTATGTTGTTTTTGTCCATTTTTGCAAAATCCTATGCTATGGCATGTGTTGGCATGGTATTTTATGCTGTTTTGAGGTGTTTTCAGCTGTTTTTGGGACATGTCATATTTTGACATTTTTGCCATACTATAGCCTTGCCTTTTCGGTCATTTTTTCAACATGCTGTTTTATGTTGTTTTTGTCCATTTTTGCAAAATCTTATGCTATGGCATGTTTTGGCATGGTATTTTATGCTGTTTTCAGCAGTTTTCAGCTGTTTTTGGGACATGTCATATTTTGACATTTTTGCCATACTATAGCCTTGCCTTTTCGGTCATTTTTTCAACATGCTGTTTTATGGTGTTTTTGGCTGTTCTTGCAACATCTTATGCTATGGCATGTTTTGGCATGGTATTTTATGCTGTTTTCAGCAGTTTTCAGCTGTTTTTGGGACATGTCATATTTTGACATTTTTGCCATACTATAGCCTTGCCTTTTCGGTCATTTTTCAACATGCTGTTTTATTGTGTTTTTGTCCATTTTGCACAATCTTATGCTATGGCATGTTTTGGCATGGTATTTTATGCTGTTTTCAGCAGTTTTCAGCTGTTTTTGGGACATGTCATATTTTGACATTTTTGCCATACTATAGCCTTGCCTTTTCGGTCATTTTTTCAACATGCTGTTTTATGTTGTTTTTTTCCATTTTTGCAAAATCCTATGCTATGGCATGTCTTGGCATGGTATTTTATGCTGTTTTGAGGTGTTTTCAGCTGTTTTTGGGACATGTCATATTTTGACAATTTTGCCATACTATACCCTTGCCTTTTCGGTCATTTTTTCAACATGGTGTTTTATTGTGTTTTTGGCGTTTTTTGCAAAATCTTATGCTATGGCATGTTTTGGCATGGTATTTTATGCTGTTTTCAGCAGTTTTCAGCTGTTTTTGGGACATGTCATATTTTGACATTTTTGCCATACTATAGCCTTGCCTTTTCGGTAATTTTTTCAACATGATGTTTTATGTTGTTTTTGTCCATTTTTGCAAAATCCTATGCTATGGCATGTCTTGGCATGGTATTTTATGCTGTTTTGAGGTGTTTTCAGCTGTTTTTGGGACATGTCATATTTTGACAATTTTGCCATACTATAGCCTTGCCTTTTCGGTCATTTTTTCAACATGGCTTTTTATTGTGTTTTTTGCTGTTTTTTGCAAAATCTTATGCTATGGCATGTTTTGGCATGGTATTTTATGCTGTTTTCAGCAGTTTTCAGCTGTTTTTGGGACATGTCATATTTTGACATTTTTGCCATACTATAGCCTTGCCTTTTCGGTCATTTTTTCAACATGCTGTTTTATGGTGTTTTTGGCTGTTCTTGCAAAATCTTATGCTATGGCATGTTTTGGCATGGTATTTTATGCTGTTTTCAGCAGTTTTCAGCTGTTTTTGGGACATGTCATATTTTGACATTTTTGCCATAGTATAGCCTTGCCTTTTCGGTCATTTTTTCAACATGCTGTTTTATGGTGTTTTTGTCCATTTTTGCAAAATCTTATGCTATGGCATGTTTTGGCATGGTATTTTATGCTGTTTTCAGCAGTTTTCAGCTGTTTTTGGGACATGTCATATTTTGACATTTTTGCCATACTATAGCCTTGCCTTTTCGGGTCATTTTTTCAACATGCTGTTTTATTGTGTTTTTGGTTGTTTTTGCAAAATCTTATGCTATAACATGTCATGGCATGGTATTTTATGCTGTTTTGAGGTGTTTTCAGCTGTTTTTGGGACATGTCATATTTTGACATTTTGCCATACTATAGCCTTGCCTTTTTGGTCATTTTTCAACATGCTGTTTTATGTTGTTTTTGTCCATTTTTGCAAAATCTTATGCTATGGCATGTTTTGGCATGGTATTTTATGCTGTTTTGAGCAGTATTCAGCTGTTTTTGGGACATGTCATATTTTGACATTTTTGCCATACTATAGCCTTGCCTTTTCGGTCATTTTTCAACATGCTGTTTTATGTTGTTTTTGTCCATTTTGCAAAATCCTATGTTATGGCATGTGTTGGCATGGTATTTTATGCTGTTTTGAGGTGTTTTCAGCTGTTTTTGGGACATGTCATATTTTGACATTTTTGCCATACTATAGCCTTGCCTTTTCGGTCATTTTTTCAACATGCTGTTTTATTGTGTTTTTGGCTGTTCTTGCAAAATCTTATGCTATGGCATGTTTTGGCATGGTATTTTATGCTGTTTTCAGCAGTTTTCAGCTGTTTTTGGGACATGTCATATTTTGACATTTTGCCATACTATAGCCTTGCCTTTTCGGTCATTTTTTCAACATGCTGTTTTATGGTGTTTTTGTCCATTTTGCAAAATCTTATGCTATGGCATGTTTTGGCATGGTATTTTATGCTGTTTTCAGCAGTTTTCAGCTGTTTTTGGGACATGTCATATTTTGACATTTTTGCCATACTATAGCCTTGCCTTTTCGGTCATTTTTTCAACATGCTGTTTTATGGTGTTTTTGGTTGTTTTGCAAAATCTTATGCTATGGCATGTCATGGCACACTATTTTATGCTGTTTTGAGGTGTTTTCAGCTGTTTTTGGGACATGTCATATTTTGACAATTTTGCCATACTATAGCCTTGCCTTTTCGGTCATTTTTTCAACATGGCTTTTTATTGTGTTTTTTGCTGTTTTTTGCAAAATCTTATGCTATGGCATGTTTTGGCATGGTATTTTATGCTGTTTTCAGCAGTTTTCAGCTGTTTTTGGGACATGTCATATTTTGACATTTTTGCCATACTATAGCCTTGCCTTTTCGGTCATTTTTTCAACATGCTGTTTTATGGTGTTTTGGCTGTTCTTGCAAAATCTTATGCTATGGCATGTTTTGGCATGGTATTTTATGCTGTTTTCAGCAGTTTTCAGCTGTTTTTGGGACATGTCATATTTTGACATTTTGCCATAGTATAGCCTTGCCTTTTCGGTCATTTTTCAACATGCTGTTTTATGTTGTTTTGTCCATTTTTGCAAAATCTTATGCTATGGCATGTTTTGGCATGGTATTTTATGCTGTTTTCAGCAGTTTTCAGCTGTTTTGGGACATGTCATATTTTGACATTTTTGCCATACTATAGCCTTGCCTTTTCGGTCATTTTTTCAACATGCTGTTTTATTGTGTTTTTGGTTGTTTTTGCAAAATCTTATGCTATAACATGTCATGACACACTATTTTATGCTGTTTTAAGGTGTTTTGAGCTGTTTTTGGGACATGTCATATTTTGACATTTTTGCCATACTATAGCCTTGCCTTTTTGGTCATTTTTTCAACATGCTGTTTTATGTTGTTTTTGTCCATTTTTGCAACATCTTATTCTATGGCATGTGTTGGTATGGTATTTTATGCTGTTTTGTGGTGTTTTCAGCTGTTTTTGGGGCATGTCATATTTTGACATTTTTGCCATACTATAGCCTTGCCTTTTCGGTCATTTTTTCAACATGCTGTTTTATGTTGTTTTTGTCCATTTTTGCAAAATCCTATGCTATGGCATGTGTTGGCATGGTATTTTATGCTGTTTTGAGGTGTTTTCAGCTGTTTTTGGGACATGTCATATTTTGACATTTTTGCCATACTATAGCCTTGCCTTTTCGGTCATTTTTCAACATGCTGTTTTATGTGTGTTTTGTCCATTTTGCAAAATCCTATGCTATGGCATGTCTTGGCATGGTATTTTATGCTGTTTTCAGCAGTTTTCAGCTGTTTTTGGGACATGTCATATTTTGACATTTTTGCCATACTATAGCCTTGCCTTTTCGGTCATTTTTTCAACATGCTGTTTTATGGTGTTTTTGGCTGTTCTTGCAACATCTTATGCTATGGCATGTTTTGGCATGGTATTTTATGCTGTTTTCAGCAGTTTTCAGCTGTTTTTGGGACATGTCATATTTTGACATTTTTGCCATACTATAGCCTTGCCTTTTCGGTCATTTTTTCAACATGCTGTTTTATGTTGTTTTTGTCCATTTTTGCAAAATCCTATGCTATGGCATGTCTTGGCATGGTATTTTATGCTGTTTTCAGCAGTTTTCAGCTGTTTTTGGGACATGTCATATTTTGACATTTTTGCCATACTATAGCCTTGCCTTTTCGGTCATTTTTTCAACATGCTGTTTTATGTTGTTTTTGTCCATTTTTGCAACATCTTATGCTATGGCATGTCTTGGCATGGTATTTTATGCTGTTTTCAGCAGTTTTCAGCTGTTTTTGGGACATGTCATATTTTGACATTTTTGCCATACTATAGCCTTGCCTTTTCGGTCATTTTTTCAACATGCTGTTTTATTGTGTTTTTGGCTGTTCTTGCAAAATCTTATGCTATGGCATGTTTTGGCATGGTATTTTATGCTGTTTTCAGCAGTTTTCAGCTGTTTTTGGGACATGTCATATTTTGACATTTTTGCCATACTATAGCCTTGCCTTTTCGGTCATTTTTTCAACATGCTGTTTTATGGTGTTTTTGTCCATTTGTGCAAAATCTTATGCTATGGCATGTTTTGGCATGGTATTTTATGCTGTTTTCAGCAGTTTTCAGCTGTTTTTGGGACATGTCATATTTTGACATTTTTGCCATACTATAGCCTTGCCTTTTCGGTCATGTTTTCAACATGCTGTTTTATTGTGTTTTTGGTTGTTTTTGCAAAATCTTATGCTATAACATGTCATGACACACTATTTTATGCTGTTTTGAGGTGTTTTCAGCTGTTTTTGGGACATGTCATATTTTGACATTTTTGCCATACTATAGCCTTGCCTTTTGGTCATTTTTTCAACATGCTGTTTTATGTTGTTTTTGTCCATTTTTGCAACATCTTATGCTATGGCATGTGTTGGCATGGTATTTTATGCTGTTTTGAGGTGTTTTCAGCTGTTTTTGGGGCATGTCATATTTTGACATTTTTGCCATACTATAGCCTTGCCTTTTCGGTCATTTTTTCAACATGCTGTTTTATGTTGTTTTTGTCCATTTTTGCAAAATCCTATGCTATGGCATGTCTTGGCATGGTATTTTATGCTGTTTTCAGCAGTTTTCAGCTGTTTTTGGGACATGTCATATTTTGACATTTTTGCCATACTATAGCCTTGCCTTTTCGGTCATTTTTTCAACATGCTGTTTTATGTTGTTTTTGGCTGTTCTTGCAACATCTTATGCTATGGCATGTTTTGGCATGGTATTTTATGCTGTTTTTGCAGTTTTCAGCTGTTTTTGGGACATGTCATATTTTGACATTTTTGCCATACTATAGCCTTGCCTTTTTCGGTCATTTTTCAACATGCTGTTTTATGTTGTTTTTGTCCATTTTTGCAAAATCTTATGCTATGGCATGTTTTGGCATGGTATTTTATGCTGTTTTCAGCAGTTTTCAGCTGTTTTTGGGACATGTCATATTTTGACATTTTTGCCATACTATAGCCTTGCCTTTTCGGTCATTTTTTCAACATGCTGTTTTATGTTGTTTTTGGTTGTTTTTGCAACATCTTATGCTATAACATGTTTTGGCATGGTATTTTATGCTGTTTTGAGGTGTTTTCAGCTGTTTTTGGGACATGTCATATTTTGACATTTTTGCCATACTATAGCCTTGCCTTTTCGGTCATTTTTTCAACATGCTGTTTTATGTTGTTTTTGTCCATTTTTGCAAAATCCTATGCTATGGCATGTGTTGGCATGGTATTTTATGCTGTTTTCAGCAGTTTTCAGCTGTTTTTGGGACATGTCATATTTTGACATTTTGCCATACTATAGCCTTGCCTTTTCGGTCATTTTTTCAACATGCTGTTTTATTGTGTTTTTTGCTGTTCTTGCAACATCTTATGCTATGGCATGTTTTGGCATGGTATTTTATGCTGTTTTGAGGTGTTTTCAGCTGTTTTTGGGACATGTCATATTTTGACATTTTTGCCATACTATAGCCTTGCCTTTTCGGTCATTTTTTCAACATGCTGTTTTATGTTGTTTTTGTCCATTTTTGCAAAATCCTATGCTATGGCATGTCTTGGCATGGTATTTTATGCTGTTTTCAGCAGTTTTCAGCTGTTTTTGGGACATGTCATATTTTGACATTTTTGCCATACTATAGCCTTGCCTTTTCGGTCATTTTTTCAACATGCTGTTTTATGGTGTTTTTGGCTGTTCTTGCAACATCTTATGCTATAACATGTTTTGGCATGGTATTTTATGCTGTTTTCAGCAGTTTTCAGCTGTTTTTGGGACATGTCATATTTTGACATTTTGCCATACTATAGCCTTGCCTTTTGGTCATTTTTCAACATGCTGTTTTATGTTGTTTTGTCCATTTTGCAAAATCTTATGCTATGGAATGTCTTGGCATGGTATTTTATGCTGTTTTCAGCAGTTTTCAGCTGTTTTTGGGACATGTCATATTTTGACATTTTTGCCATACTATAGCCTTGCCTTTTCGGTCATTTTTTCAACATGGTGTTTTATCGTGTTTTTGTCCATTTTTGCAACATCTTACGCGATGGCATGTGTTGGTATGGTATTTTATGCTGTTTTCAGCAGTTTTCAGCTGTTTTTGGGACATGTCATATTTTGACATTTTTGCCATACTATAGCCTTGCCTTTTCGGTCATTTTTTCAACATGCTGTTTTATTGTGTTTTTGTTCTTGCAAAATCTTATGCTATGGCATGTTTTGGCATGGTATTTCATGCTGTTTTCAGCAGTTTTCAGCTGTTTTTGGGACATGTCATATTTTGACATTTTTGCCATACTATAGCCTTGCCTTTCGGTCATTTTTCAACATGCTGTTTTATGGTGTTTTTGTCCATTTTGCAAAATCTTATGCTATGGCATGTTTTGGCATGGTATTTTATGCTGTTTTCAGCAGTTTTCAGCTGTTTTGGGACATGTCATATTTTGACATTTTTGCCATACTATAGCCTTGCCTTTTCGGTCATTTTTTCAACATGCTGTTTTATTGTGTTTTTGGTTGTTTTTGCAAAATCTTATGCTATAACATGTCATGACACACTATTTTATGCTGTTTTGAGGTGTTTTCAGCTGTTTTTGGGACATGTCATATTTTGACATTTTTGCCATACTATAGCCTTGCCTTTTTGGTCATTTTTTCAACATGCTGTTTTATGTTGTTTTTGTCCATTTTTGCAACATCTTATGCTATGGCATGTGTTGGCATGGTATTTTATGCTGTTTTGGGGTGTTTTCAGCTGTTTTTGGGGCATGTCATATTTTGACATTTTGCCATACTATAGCCTTGCCTTTTCGGTCATTTTTTCAACATGCTGTTTTATGTTGTTTTTGTCCATTTTGCAAAATCTTATGCTATGGCATGTCTTGGCATGGTATTTTATGCTGTTTTCAGCAGTTTTCAGCTGTTTTTGGGACATGTCATATTTTGACATTTTTGCCATACTATAGCCTTGCCTTTTCGGTCATTTTTTCAACATGCTGTTTTATGTTGTTTTTGGCTGTTCTTGCAACATCTTATGCTATGGCATGTTTTGGCATGGTATTTTATGCTGTTTTCAGCAGTTTTCAGCTGTTTTTGGGACATGTCATATTTTGACATTTTTGCCATACTATAGCCTTGCCTTTTCGGTCATTTTTTCAACATGCTGTTTTATGGTGTTTTTGTCCATTTTTGCAAAATCTTATGCTATGGCATGTTTTGGCATGGTATTTTATGCTGTTTTCAGCAGTTTTCAGCTGTTTTTGGGACATGTCATATTTTGACATTTTTGCCATACTATAGCCTTGCCTTTTCGGTCATTTTTTCAACATGCTGTTTTATTGTGTTTTTGGTTGTTTTTGCAAAATCTTATGCTATAACATGTCATGACACACTATTTTATGCTGTTTTGAGGTGTTTTCAGCTGTTTTTGGGACATGTCATATTTTGACATTTTTGCCATAGTATAGCCTTGCCTTTTTGGTCATTTTTCAACATGCTGTTTTATGTTGTTTTTGTCCATTTTGCAACATCTTATGCTATGGCATGTCTTGGCATGGTATTTTATGCTGTTTTCAGCAGTTTTCAGCTGTTTTTGGGACATGTCATATTTTGACATTTTTGCCATACTATAGCCTTGCCTTTTTGGTCATTTTTTCAACATGCTGTTTTATGTTGTTTTTGTCCATTTTTGCAAAATCCTATGCTATGGCATGTCTTGGCATGGTATTTTATGCTGTTTTCAGCAGTTTTCAGCTGTTTTTGGGACATGTCATATTTTGACATTTTTGCCATACTATAGCCTTGCCTTTTCGGTCATTTTTTCAACATGCTGTTTTATGTTGTTTTTGGCTGTTCTTGCAACATCTTATGCTATGGCATGTTTTGGCATGGTATTTTATGCTGTTTTCAGCAGTTTTCAGCTGTTTTTGGGACATGTCATATTTTGACATTTTTGCCATACTATAGCCTTGCCTTTTTGGTCATTTTTTCAACATGCTGTTTTATGTTGTTTTTGTCCATTTTTGCAAAATCCTATGCTATGGCATGTCTTGGCATGGTATTTTATGCTGTTTTCAGCAGTTTTCAGCTGTTTTTGGGACATGTCATATTTTGACATTTTTGCCATACTATAGCCTTGCCTTTTTCGGTCATTTTTTCAACATGCTGTTTTATGTTGTTTTTGGCTGTTCTTGCAACATCTTATGCTATGGCATGTTTTGGCATGGTATTTTATGCTGTTTTGAGGTGTTTTCAGCTGTTTTTGGGGCATGTCATATTTTGACATTTTTGCCATACTATAGCCTTGCCTTTTCGGTCATTTTTTCAACATGCTGTTTTATGTTGTTTTTGTCCATTTTGCAAAATCCTATGCTATAGCATGTGTTGGCATGGTATTTTATGCTGTTTTGAGGTGTTTTCAGCTGTTTTTGGGACATGTCATATTTTGACATTTTTGCCATACTATAGCCTTGCCTTTTCGGTCATTTTTTCAACATGCTGTTTTATGTTGTTTTTGGCTGTTCTTGCAACATCTTATGCTATGGCATGTTTTGGCATGGTATTTTATGCTGTTTTGAGGTGTTTTCAGCTGTTTTTGGGACATGTCATATTTTGACATTTTTGCCATACTATAGCCTTGCCTTTTCGGTCATTTTTTCAACATGCTGTTTTATTGTGTTTTTGGCTGTTCTTGCAAAATCTTATGCTATGGCATGTCTTGGCATGGTATTTTATTCTGTTTTGAGGTGTTTTCAGCTGTTTTTGGGACATGTCATATTTTGACATTTTTGCCATACTATAGCCTTGCCTTTTTGGTCATTTTTTCAACATGCTGTTTTCTGTTGTTTTTGTCCATTCTTGCAACATCTTATGCTATGGCATGTTTTGGCATGGTATTTTATGCTGTTTTCAGCAGTTTTCAGCTGTTTTTGGGACATGTCATATTTTGACATTTTTGCCATACTATAGCCTTGCCTTTTCGGTCATTTTTTCAACATGCTGTTTTATTGTGTTTTTGGTTGTTTTTGCAAAATCTTATGCTATAACATGTCATGACACACTATTTTATGCTGTTTTGAGGTGTTTTCAGCTGTTTTTGGGACATGTCATATTTTGACATTTTTGCCATAGTATAGCCTTGCCTTTTTGGTCATTTTTTCAACATGCTGTTTTATGTTGTTTTTGTCCATTTTTGCAACATCTTATGCTATGGCATGTCTTGGCATGGTATTTTATGCTGTTTTCAGCAGTTTTCAGCTGTTTTTGGGACATGTCATATTTTGACATTTTTGCCATACTATAGCCTTGCCTTTTGGTCATTTTTCAACATGCTGTTTTATGTTGTTTTGTCCATTTTGCAACATCTTATGCTATGGCATGTGTTGGCATGGTATTTTATGCTGTTTTGAGGTGTTTTCAGCTGTTTTTGGGACATGTCATATTTTGACATTTTTGCCATACTATAGCCTTGCCTTTTCGGTCATTTTTTCAACATGCTGTTTTATGGTGTTTTTGTCCATTTTTGCAAAATCTTATGCTATGGCATGTTTCGGCATGGTATTTTATGCTGTTTTCAGCAGTTTTCAGCTGTTTTTGGGACATGTCATATTTTGACATTTTTGCCATACTATAGCCTTGCCTTTTCGGTCATTTTTTCAACATGCTGTTTTATTGTGTTTTTGGTTGTTTTTGCAAAATCTTATGCTATAACATGTCATGACACACTATTTTATGCTGTTTTGAGGTGTTTTCAGCTGTTTTTGGGACATGTCATATTTTGACATTTTTGCCATAGTATAGCCTTGCCTTTTGGTCATTTTTCAACATGCTGTTTTATGTTGTTTTTGTCCATTTTGCAACATCTTATGCTATGGCATGTGTTGGCATGGTATTTTATGCTGTTTTGAGGTGTTTTCAGCTGTTTTTGGGGCATGTCATATTTTGACATTTTGCCATACTATAGCCTTGCCTTTTCGGTCATTTTTTCAACATGCTGTTTTATGTTGTTTTTGTCCATTTTTGCAAAATCCTATGCTATGGCATGTCTTGGCATGGTATTTTATGCTGTTTTCAGCAGTTTTCAGCTGTTTTTGGGACATGTCATATTTTGACATTTTTGCCATACTATAGCCTTGCCTTTTCGGTCATTTTTTCAACATGCTGTTTTATGTTGTTTTTGGCTGTTCTTGCAACATCTTATGCTATGGCATGTTTTGGCATGGTATTTTATGCTGTTTTGAGGTGTTTTCAGCTGTTTTTGGGACATGTCATATTTTGACATTTTTGCCATACTATAGCCTTGCCTTTTCGGTCATTTTTTCAACATGCTGTTTTATGTTGTTTTGTCCATTTTGCAAAATCTTATGCTATGGCATGTGTTGGCATGGTATTTTATGCTGTTTTGGGGTGTTTTCAGCTGTTTTTGGGGCATGTCATATTTTGACATTTTTGCCATACTATAGCCTTGCCTTTTCGGTCATTTTTTCAACATGCTGTTTTATGTTGTTTTTGTCCATTTTTGCAAAATCTATGCTATGGCATGTCTTGGCATGGTATTTTATGCTGTTTTGAGCAGTTTTCAGCTGTTTTTGGGACATGTCATATTTTGACATTTTTGCCATACTATAGCCTTGCCTTTTCGGTCATTTTTTCAACATGCTGTTTTATGTTGTTTTTGGCTGTTCTTGCAACATCTTATGCTATGGCATGTTTTGGCATGGTATTTTATGCTGTTTTGAGGTGTTTTCAGCTGTTTTTGGGACATGTCATATTTTGACATTTTTGCCATACTATAGCCTTGCCTTTTCGGTCATTTTTTCAACATGCTGTTTTATGGTGTTTTTGTCCATTTGTGCAAAATCTTATGCTATGGCATGTTTTGGCATGGTATTTTATGCTGTTTTCAGCAGTTTTCAGCTGTTTTTGGGACATGTCATATTTTGACATTTCTGCCATACTATAGCCTTGCCTTTTCGGTCATTTTTTCAACATGCTGTTTTATTGTGTTTTTTGGTTGTTTTGCAAAATCTTATGCTATAACATGTCATGACACACTATTTTATGCTGTTTTGAGGTGTTTTCAGCTGTTTTTGGGACATGTCATATTTTGACATTTTGCCATAGTATAGCCTTGCCTTTTTGGTCATTTTTCAACATGCTGTTTTATGTTGTTTTTGTCCATTTTGCAACATCTTATGCTATGGCATGTCTTGGCATGGTATTTTATGCTGTTTTCAGCAGTTTTCAGCTGTTTTTGGGACATGTCATATTTTGACATTTTGCCATACTATAGCCTTGCCTTTTTGGTCATTTTTTCAACATGCTGTTTTATGTGTTTTTGTCCATTTTGCAACATCTTATGCTATGGCATGTGTCGCATTGTATTTTATGCTGTTTTGAGGTGTTTTCAGCTGTTTTTGGGGCATGTCATATTTTGACATTTTTGCCATACTATAGCCTTGCCTTTTCGGTCATTTTTTCAACATGCTGTTTTATGGTGTTTTTGTCCATTTTTGCAAAATCTTATGCTATGGCATGTGTTGGCATGGTATTTTATGCTGTTTTGAGGTGTTTTCAGCTGTTTTTGGGACATGTCATATTTTGACATTTTGCCATACTATAGCCTTGCCTTTTGGTCATTTTTTCAACATGCTGTTTTATGTTGTTTTTGTCCATTTTGCAAAATCTTATGCTATGGCATGTCTTGGCATGGTATTTTATGCTGTTTTCAGCAGTTTTCAGCTGTTTTTGGGACATGTCATATTTTGACATTTTTGCCATACTATAGCCTTGCCTTTTGGTCATTTTTTCAACATGCTGTTTTATTGTGTTTTTGGCTGTTCTTGCAAAATCTTATGCTATGGCATGTTTTGGCATGGTATTTTATGCTGTTTTCAGCAGTTTTCAGCTGTTTTTGGGACATGTCATATTTTGACATTTTTGCCATACTATAGCCTTGCCTTTTCGGTCATTTTTCAACATGCTGTTTTATGGTGTTTTGTCCATTTTGCAACATCTTATGCTATGGCATGTTTCGGCATGGTATTTTATGCTGTTTTCAGCAGTTTTCAGCTGTTTTTGGGACATGTCATATTTTGACATTTTTGCCATACTATAGCCTTGCCTTTTCGGTCATTTTTTCAACATGCTGTTTTATTGTGTTCTTGGTTGTTTTTGCAAAATCTTATGCTATAACATGTCATGACACACTATTTTATGCTGTTTTAAGGTGTTTTCAGCTGTTTTTGGGACATGTCATATTTTGACATTTTTGCCATAGTATAGCCTTGCCTTTTTGGTCATTTTTTCAACATGCTGTTTTATGTTGTTTTTGTCCATTTTTGCAACATCTTATGCTATGGCATGTGTTGGCATGGTATTTTATGCTGTTTTGAGGTGTTTTCAGCTGTTTTTGGGGCATGTCATATTTTGACATTTTTGCCATACTATAGCCTTGCCTTTTCGGTCATTTTTTCAACATGCTGTTTTATGTTGTTTTTGTCCATTTTTGCAAAATCCTATGCTATGGCATGTGTTGGCATGGTATTTTATGCTGTTTTGAGGTGTTTTCAGCTGTTTTTGGGACATGTCATATTTTGACATTTTTGCCATACTATAGCCTTGCCTTTTCGGTCATTTTTCAACATGCTGTTTTATGTTGTTTTTTCCATTTTTGCAAAATCCTATGCTATGGCATGTCTTGGCATGGTATTTTATTCTGTTTTGAGGTGTTTTCAGCTGTTTTTGGGACATGTCATATTTTGACATTTTTGCCATACTATAGCCTTGCCTTTTCGGTCATTTTTTCAACATGCTGTTTTATTGTGTTTTTGGCTGTTCTTGCAAAATCTTATGCTATGGCATGTCTTGGCATGGTATTTTATTCTGTTTTGAGGTGTTTTCAGCTGTTTTTGGGACATGTCATATTTTGACATTTTTGCCATACTATAGCCTTGCCTTTTTGGTCATTTTTTCAACATGCTGTTTTATGTTGTTTTTGTCCATTTTTGCAACATCTTATGCTATGGCATGTGTTGGCATGGTATTTTATGCTGTTTTGAGGTGTTTTCAGCTGTTTTTGGGGCATGTCATATTTTGACATTTTTGCCATACTATAGCCTTGCCTTTTCGGTCATTTTTTCAACATGCTGTTTTATGTTGTTTTTGTCCATTTTTGCAAAATCCTATGCTATGGCATGTCTTGGCATGGTATTTTATGCTGTTTTCAGCAGTTTTCAGCTGTTTTTGGGACATGTCATATTTTGACATTTTTGCCATACTATAGCCTTGCCTTTTCGGTCATTTTTTCAACATGCTGTTTTATGTTGTTTTTGGCTGTTCTTGCAACATCTTATGCTATGGCATGTTTTGGCATGGTATTTTATGCTGTTTTGAGGTGTTTTCAGCTGTTTTTGGGACATGTCATATTTTGACATTTTTGCCATACTATAGCCTTGCCTTTTGGTCATTTTTTCAACATGCTGTTTTATGGTGTTTTTGTCCATTTTTGCAAAATCTTATGCTATGGCATGTTTTGGCATGGTATTTTATGCTGTTTTCAGCAGTTTTCAGCTGTTTTTGGGACATGTCATATTTTGACATTTTTGCCATACTATAGCCTTGCCTTTTCGGTCATTTTTCAACATGCTGTTTTATTGTGTTTTTTGGTTGTTTTTGCAAAATCTTATGCTATAACATGTCATGACACACTATTTTATGCTGTTTTGAGGTGTTTTCAGCTGTTTTTTGGGACATGTCATATTTTGACATTTTTGCCATAGTATAGCCTTGCCTTTTTGGTCATTTTTTCAACATGCTGTTTTATGTTGTTTTTGTCCATTTTTGCAACATCTTATGCTATGGCATGTCTTGGCATGGTATTTTATGCTGTTTTCAGCAGTTTTCAGCTGTTTTTGGGACATGTCATATTTTGACATTTTTGCCATACTATAGCCTTGCCTTTTCGGTCATTTTTTCAACATGCTGTTTTATTGTGTTTTTGGTTGTTTTTGCAAAATCTTATGCTATGGCATGTCTTGGCATGGTATTTTATGCTGTTTTGAGGTGTTTTCAGCTGTTTTTGGGACATGTCATATTTTGACATTTTTGCCATACTATAGCCTTGCCTTTTTGGTCATTTTTTCAACATGCTGTTTTATGTTGTTTTTGTCCATTTTTGCAACATCTTATGCTATGGCATGTCTTGGCATGGTATTTTATGCTGTTTTCAGCAGTTTTCAGCTGTTTTTGGGACATGTCATATTTTGACATTTTTGCCATACTATAGCCTTGCCTTTTGGTCATTTTTCAACATGCTGTTTTATGTTGTTTTTGTCCATTTTGCAAAATCTTATGCTATGGCATGTCTTGGCATGGTATTTTATGTTGTTTTCAGCAGTTTTCAGCTGTTTTTGGGACATGTCATATTTTGACATTTTGCCATACTATAGCCTTGCCTTTTCGGTCATTTTTTCAACATGCTGTTTTTATGTTGTTTTTGGCTGTTCTTGCAACATCTTATGCTATGGCATGTCTTGGCATGGTATTTTATGCTGTTTTGAGGTGTTTTCAGCTGTTTTTGGGACATGTCATATTTTGACATTTTTGCCATACTATCGCCTTGCCTTTTTGGTCAGTTTTTCTCCATGCTGTTTTATTGTTTTTTGTCCATTTTTGCAAAATCCTATGCTATGGCATGTCTTGGCATGGTATTTTATGCTGTTTTCAGCAGTTTTCAGCTGTTTTTGGGACATGTCATATTTTGACATTTTTGCCATACTATAGCCTTGCCTTTTCGGTCATTTTTTCAACATGCTGTTTTATGTTGTTTTTGGCTGTTCTTGCAACATCTTATGCTATGGCATGTTTTGGCATGGTATTTTATGCTGTTTTGAGGTGTTTTCAGCTGTTTTGGGGCATGTCATATTTTGACATTTTTGCCATACTATAGCCTTGCCTTTTCTGTCATTTTTCAACATGCTGTTTTATGTTGTTTTTGTCAATTTTTGCAAAATCCTATGCTATGGCATGTGTTGGCATGGTATTTTATGCTGTTTTGAGGTGTTTTCAGCTGTTTTTGGGACATGTCATATTTTGACATTTTTGCCATACTATAGCCTTGCCTTTTCGGTCATTTTTTCAACATGCTGTTTTATGTTGTTTTTGGCTGTTCTTGCAACATCTTATGCTATGGCATGTTTTGGCATGGTATTTTATGCTGTTTTGAGGTGTTTTCAGCTGTTTTTGGGACATGTCATATTTTGACATTTTTGCCATACTATAGCCTTGCCTTTTCGGTCATTTTTTCAACATGCTGTTTTATTGTGTTTTTGGCTGTTCTTGCAAAATCTTATGCTATGGCATGTCTTGGCATGGTATTTTATTCTGTTTTGAGGTGTTTTCAGCTGTTTTTGGGACATGTCATATTTTGACATTTTTGCCATACTATAGCCTTGCCTTTTCGGTCATTTTTTCAACATGCTGTTTTATGGTGTTTTTGGCTGTTCTTGCAACATCTTATGCTATGGCATGTTTTGGCATGGTATTTTATGCTGTTTTCAGCAGTTTTCAGCTGTTTTTGGGACATGTCATATTTTGACATTTTTGCCATACTATAGCCTTGCCTTTTCGGTCATTTTTTCAACATGCTGTTTTATTGTGTTTTTGGTTGTTTTTGCAAAATCTTATGCTATAACATGTCATGACACACTATTTTATGCTGTTTTGAGGTGTTTTCAGCTGTTTTTGGGACATGTCATATTTTGACATTTTTGCCATAGTATAGCCTTGCCTTTTTGGTCATTTTTTCAACATGCTGTTTTATGTTGTTTTTGTCCATTTTTGCAACATCTTATGCTATGGCATGTCTTGGCATGGTATTTTATGCTGTTTTCAGCAGTTTTCAGCTGTTTTTGGGACATGTCATATTTTGACATTTTTGCCATACTATAGCCTTGCCTTTTTGGTCATTTTTTCAACATGCTGTTTTATGTTGTTTTTGTCCATTTTTGCAACATCTTATGCTATGGCATGTGTTGGCATGGTATTTTATGCTGTTTTGAGGTGTTTTCAGCTGTTTTTGGGGCATGTCATATTTTGACATTTTTGCCATACTATAGCCTTGCCTTTTTCGGTCATTTTTTTCAACATGCTGTTTTATGTTGTTTTGTCCATTTTTGCAAAATCTTATGCTATGGCATGTGTTGGCATGGTATTTTATGCTGTTTTGAGGTGTTTTCAGCTGTTTTTGGGACATGTCATATTTTGACATTTTTGCCATACTATAGCCTTGCCTTTTTGGTCATTTTTTCAACATGCTGTTTTATGTTGTTTTTGGCTGTTCTTGCAACATCTTATGCTATGGCATGTTTTGGCATGGTATTTTATGCTGTTTTGAGGTGTTTTCAGCTGTTTTTGGGACATGTCATATTTTGACATTTTTGCCATACTATAGCCTTGCCTTTTCGGTCATTTTTTCAACATGCTGTTTTATTGTGTTTTTGGCTGTTTTTGCAACATCTTATGCTATGGCATGTGTTGGCATGGTATTTTATTCTGTTTTGAGGTGTTTTCAGCTGTTTTTGGGACATGTCATATTTTGACATTTTGCCATACTATAGCCTTGCCTTTTCGGTCATTTTTCAACATGCTGTTTGTTGGTGTTTTTGGCTTTTCTTGCAACATCTTATCCTATGGCATGTTTTGGCATGGTATTTTATGCTGTTTTCAGCAGTTTTCAGCTGTTTTGGGACATGTCATATTTTGACATTTTTGCCATACTATAGCCTTGCCTTTTCGGTCATTTTTTAACATGCTGTTTTATTGTGTTTTTGGTTGTTTTTGCAAAATCTTATGCTATAACATGTCATGACACACTATTTTATGCTGTTTTGAGGTGTTTTCAGCTGTTTTTGGGACATGTCATATTTTGACATTTTTGCCATACTATAGCCTTGCCTTTTTGGTCATTTTTTCAACATGCTGTTTTATGTTGTTTTTGTCCATTTTTGCAACATCTTATGCTATGGCATGTTTTGGCATGGTATTTTATGCTGTTTTGAGGTGTTTTCAGCTGTTTTTGGGGCATGTCATATTTTGACATTTTTGCCATACTATAGCCTTGCCTTTTCGGTCATTTTTTCAACATGCTGTTTTATGTTGTTTTTGTCCATTTTTGCAAAATCCTATGCTATGGCATGTCTTGGCATGGTATTTTATGCTGTTTTCAGCAGTTTTCAGCTATTTTAGGACATGTCATATTTTGACATTTTTGCCATACTATAGCCTTGCCTTTTTCGGTCATTTTTTCAACATGCTGTTTTATGTTGTTTTTGGCTGTTCTTGCAACATCTTATGCTATGGCGTGTCTTTGCACGCTATTTTATGCTTCTTTGGGGTGTTTTCAGCTGTTTTTTGGACATGTCATATTTTGACATTTTTGCCATACTATAGCCTTGCCTTTTTCGGTCATTTTTTCAACATGCTGTTTTATGGTGTTTTTGTCCATTTGTGCAAAATCTTATGCTATGGCATGTTTTGGCATGGTATTTTATGCTGTTTTCAGCAGTTTTCAGCTGTTTTTGGGACATGTCATATTTTGACATTTTTGCCATACTATAGCCTTGCCTTTTTGGTCATTTTTTCAACATGCTGTTTTATTGTGTTTTTGGTTGTTTTTGCAAAATCTTATGCTATAACATGTCATGACACACTATTTTATGCTGTTTTGAGGTGTTTTCAGCTGTTTTTGGGACATGTCATATTTTGACATTTTTGCCATAGTATAGCCTTGCCTTTTTTGGTCATTTTTCAACATGCTGTTTTATGTTGTTTTTGTCCATTTTGCAACATCTTATGCTATGGCATGTCTTGGCATGGTATTTTATGCTGTTTTCAGCAGTTTTCAGCTGTTTTTGGGACATGTCATATTTTGACATTTTGCCATACTATAGCCTTGCCTTTTTGGTCATTTTTCAACATGCTGTTTTATGTTGTTTTTGTCCATTTTGCAAAATCCTATGCTATGGCATGTCTTGGCATGGTATTTTATGCTGTTTTCAGCAGTTTTCAGCTGTTTTGGGACATGTCATATTTTGACATTTTGCCATACTATAGCCTTGCCTTTTTGGTCATTTTTCAACATGCTGTTTTATGTTGTTTTTGGCTGTTCTTGCAACATCTTATGCTATGGCATGTTTTGGCATGGTATTTTATGCTGTTTTGAGGTGTTTTCAGCTGTTTTTGGGACATGTCATATTTTGACATTTTTGCCATACTATAGCCTTGCCTTTTCGGTCATTTTTTCAACATGCTGTTTTATTGTGTTTTTGTTTTTTTGCACAATCTTATGCTATAACATGTCATGACACACTATTTTATGCTGTTTTGAGGTGTTTTCAGCTGTTTTGGGACATGTCATATTTTGACATTTTTGCCATACTATAGCCTTGCCTTTTGGTCATTTTTTCAACATGCTGTTTTATGTTGTTTTTGTCCATTTTTGCAACATCTTATGCTATGGCATGTCTTGGCATGGTATTTTATGCTGTTTTCAGCAGTTTTCAGCTGTTTTTGGGACATGTCATATTTTGACATTTTTGCTATACTATAGCCTTGCCTTTTGGTCATTTTTCAACATGCTGTTTTATGTTGTTTTTGTCCATTTTGCAACATCTTATGCTATGGCATGTGTTGGCATGGTATTTTATGCTGTTTTGAGGTGTTTTCAGCTGTTTTTGGGGCATGTCATATTTTGACATTTTGCCATACTATAGCCTTGCCTTTTTTCGGTCATTTTTTCAACATGCTGTTTTATGTTGTTTTTGTCCATTTTTGCAAAATCCTATGCTATGGCATGTCTTGGCATGGTATTTTATGCTGTTTTCAGCAGTTTTCAGCTGTTTTTGGGACATGTCATATTTTGACATTTTTGCCATACTATAGCCTTGCCTTTTCGGTCATTTTTTCAACATGCTGTTTTATGTTGTTTTTGGCTGTTCTTGCAACATCTTATGCTATGGCATGTTTTGGCATGGTATTTTATGCTGTTTTGAGGTGTTTTCAGCTGTTTTTGGGACATGTCATATTTTGACATTTTTGCCATACTATAGCCTTGCCTTTTCGGTCATTTTTTCAACATGCTGTTTTATGGTGTTTTTGGCTGTTCTTGCAACATCTTATGCTATGGCATGTCTTGGCATGGTATTTTATGCTGTTTTCAGCAGTTTTCAGCTGTTTTTGGGACATGTCATATTTTGACATTTTTGCCATACTATAGCCTTGCCTTTTTCGGTCATTTTTCAACATGCTGTTTTATTGTGTTTTTGGTTGTTTTGCAAAATCTTATGCTATAACATGTCATGACACACTATTTTATGCTGTTTTGAGGTGTTTTCAGCTGTTTTTGGGAATTTCATTATTTTGCCATTTTGCCATAGTATAGCCTTGCCTTTTTGGTCATTTTTTCAACATGCTGTTTTATGTTGTTTTTGTCTATTTTTGCAACATCTTATGCTATGGCATGTCTTGGCATGGTATTTTATGCTGTTTTCAGCAGTTTTCAGCTGTTTTTGGGACATGTCATATTTTGACATTTTTGCCATACTATAGCCTTGCCTTTTTGGTCATTTTTTCAACATGCTGTTTTATGTTGTTTTTGTCCATTTTTGCAACATCTTATGCTATGGCATGTGTTGGCATGGTATTTTATGCTGTTTTGAGGTGTTTTCAGCTGTTTTTGGGGCATGTCATATTTTGACATTTTTGCCATACTATAGCCTTGCCTTTTCGGTCATTTTTTCAACATGCTGTTTTATTGTGTTTTTGGTTGTTTTGCAAAATCCTATGCTATGGCATGTCATGACACACTATTTCATGCTGTTTTGAGGTGATTTCAGCTGTTTTTTGGGACATGTCATATTTTGACATTTTTGCCATACTATAGCCTTGCCTTTTTGGTCATTTTTTCAACATGCTGTTTTATTGTGTTTTTGGCCGTTTTTGCAACATCTTATGCTATGGCATGTCACGACACACTATTTTATGCTGTTTTGAGGTGTTTTCAGCTGTTTTTGGGACATGTCATATTTTGACATTTTGCCATACTATAGCCTTGCCTTTTTGGTCATTTTTTCAACATGCTGTTTTATGTTGTTTTTGTCCATTTTTGCACATCTTATGCTATGGCATGTGTTGGCATGGTATTTTATGCTGTTTTGAGGTGTTTTCAGCTGTTTTTGGGGCATGTCATATTTTGACATTTTTGCCATACTATAGCCTTGCCTTTTCGGTCATTTTTTCAACATGCTGTTTTATTGTGTTTTTGGTTGTTTTTGCAAAATCCTATGCTACGGCATGTCTCGACACACTATTTTATGCTGTTTTGAGGTGTTTTCAGCTGTTTTTGGGACATGTCATATTTTGACATTTTTGCCGGACTATAGCCTTGCTTTTTCGGTCATTTTTCAACATGCTGTTTTATTGTGTTTTTGCTGTTTTTGCAAATCTATGCTATGGCATGTCATGACACACTATTTTATGCTGTTTTGAGGTGTTTTCAGCTGTTTTTGGGACATGTCATATTTTGACATTTTTGCCATACTATAGCCTTGCCTTTTTGGTCATTTTTTCAACATGCTGTTTTATTGTGTTTTTTGCTGTTTTTTGCAAAATCTTATGCTATGGCATGTTTTGGCATGGTATTTTATGCTGTTTTCAGCAGTTTTCAGCTGTTTTTGGGACATGTCATATTTTGACATTTTGCCATACTATAGCCTTGCCTTTTCGGTCATTTTTTCAACATGCTGTTTTATTGTGTTTTTGGCTGTTCTTGCAAAATCTTATGCTATGGCATGTTTTGGCATGGTATTTTATGCTGTTTTCAGCAGTTTTCAGCTGTTTTTGGGACATGTCATATTTTGACATTTTTGCAATACTATAGCCTTGCCTTTTCGGTCATTTTTCAACATGCTGTTTTATGGTGTTTTTGTCCATTTTGCAAAATCTTATGCTATGGCATGTTTGACATGGTATTTTATGCTGTTTTCAGCAGTTTTCAGCTGTTTTTGGGACATGTCATATTTTGACATTTTTGCCATACTATAGCCTTGCCTTTTCGGTCATTTTTTCAACATGCTGTTTTATTGTGTTCTTGGTTGTTTTTGCAAAATCTTATGCTATAACATGTCATGACACACTATTTTATGCTGTTTTAAGGTGTTTTCAGCTGTTTTTGGGACATGTCATATTTTGACATTTTTGCCATAGTATAGCCTTGCCTTTTTGGTCATTTTTCAACATGCTGTTTTATGTTGTTTTTGTCCATTTTGCAACATCTTATGCTATAGCATGTGTTGGCATGGTATTTTATGCTGTTTTGAGGTGTTTTCAGCTGTTTTTGGGGCATGTCATATTTTGACATTTTTGCCATACTATAGCCTTGCCTTTTCGGTCATTTTTTCAACATGCTGTTTTATGTTGTTTTTGTCCATTTTTGCAAAATCCTATGCTATGGCATGTGTTGGCATGGTATTTTATGCTGTTTTGAGGTGTTTTCAGCTGTTTTTGGGACATGTCATATTTTGACATTTTTGCCATACTATACCCTTTTGCCTTTTTCGGTCATTTTTTCAACATGCTGTTTTATGTTGTTTTTTTCCATTTTTGCAAAATCCTATGCTATGGCATGTCTTGGCATGGTATTTTATTCTGTTTTGAGGTGTTTTCAGCTGTTTTTGGGACATGTCATATTTTGACATTTTTGCCATACTATAGCCTTGCCTTTTAGGTCATTTTTCAACATGCTGTTTTATTGTGTTTTTGCTGTTTTTGCAAAATCCTATGCTATGGCATGTCATGACACACTATTTTATGCTGTTTTGAGGTGTTTTCAGCTGTTTTTGGGACATGTCATATTTTGACATTTTGCCATACTATAGCCTTGCCTTTTTGGTCATTTTTTTCAACATGGTGTTTTATTGTGTTTTTTGCTGTTTTTTGCAAAATCTTATGCTATGGCATGTTTTGGCATGGTATTTTATGCTGTTTTCAGCAGTTTTCAGCTGTTTTTGGGACATGTCATATTTTGACATTTTTGCCATACTATAGCCTTGCCTTTTCGGTCATTTTTTCAACATGCTGTTTTATTGTGTTTTTTGGCTGTTCTTGCAAAATCTTATGCTATGGCATGTGTTGGCATGGTATTTTATGCTGTTTTCAGCTGTTTTCAGCTGTTTTTGGGACATGTCATATTTTGACATTTTTGCCATACTATAGCCTTGCCTTTTGGTCATTTTTCAACATGCTGTTTTATGGTGTTTTTGTCCATTTTTGCAAAATCTTATGCTATGGCATGTTTGACATGGTATTTTATGCTGTTTTCAGCAGTTTTCAGCTGTTTTTGGGACATGTCATATTTTGACATTTTTGCCATACTATAGCCTTGCCTTTTCGGTCATTTTTCAACATGCTGTTTTATTGTGTTTTTGGTTGTTTTGCAAAATCTTATGCTATAACATGTCATGACACACTATTATTTTATGCTGTTTTGAGAGTGTTTTCAGCTGTTTTTTGGGACATGTCATATTTTGACATTTTTGCCATAGTATAGCCTTGCCTTTTGGTCATTTTTCAACATGCTGTTTTATGTTGTTTTTGTCCATTTTGCAACATCTTATGCTATGGCATGTCTTGGCATGGTATTTTATGCTGTTTTCAGCAGTTTTCAGCTGTTTTTAGGACATGTCATATTTTGACATTTTGCCATACTATAGCCTTGCCTTTTTTGGTCATTTTTTCAACATGCTGTTTTATGTTGTTTTTGTCCATTTTGCAACATCTTATGCTATGGCATGTGTTGGCATGGTATTTTATGCTGTTTTGAGGTGTTTTCAGCTGTTTTGGGGCATGTCATATTTTGACATTTTTGCCATACTATAGCCTTGCCTTTTCGGGTCATTTTTTCAACATGCTGTTTTATGTTGTTTTTGTCCATTTTGCAAAATCCTATGCTATGGCATGTCTTGGCATGGTATTTTATGCTGTTTTCAGCAGTTTTCAGCTGTTTTTAGGACATGTCATATTTTGACATTTTGCCATACTATAGCCTTGCCTTTTCGGTCATTTTTCAACATGCTGTTTTTATGTTGTTTTTTGGCTGTTCTTGCAAAATCTTATGCTATGGCATGTTTCGGCATGGTATTTTATGCTGTTTTCAGCAGTTTTCAGCTGTTTTTGGGACATGTCATATTTTGACATTTTTGCCATACTATAGCCTTGCCTTTTGGTCATTTTTTCAACATGCTGTTTTATGTTGTTTTTGTCCATTTTTGCAACATCTTATGCTATGGCATGTGTTGGCATGGTATTTTATGCTGTTTTGAGGTGTTTTCAGCTGTTTTTGGGGCATGTCATATTTTGACATTTTTGCCATACTATAGCCTTGCCTTTTCGGTCATTTTTCAACATGCTGTTTTATGTTGTTTTTGTCCATTTTGCAAATCCTATGCTATGGCATGTCTTGGCATGGTATTTTATGCTGTTTTCAGCAGTTTTTCAGCTGTTTTTGGGACATATCATATTTTGACATTTTGCCATACTATAGCCTTGCCTTTTCGGTCATTTTTTCAACATGCTGTTTTATTGTGTTTTTTGGTTGTTTTTGCAAAATCTTATGCTATAACATGTCATGACACACTATTTTATGCTGTTTTGAGGTGTTTTCAGCTGTTTTTGGGACATGTCATATTTTGACATTTTGCCATACTATAGCCTTGCCTTTTCGGTCATTTTTCAACATGCTGTTTTATGGTGTTTTTGTCCATTTTGCAAAATCTTATGCTATGGCATGTTTCGGCATGGTATTTTATGCTGTTTTCAGCAGTTTTCAGCTGTTTTGGGACATGTCATATTTTGACATTTTTGCCATACTATAGCCTTGCCTTTTCGGGTCATTTTTCAACATGCTGTTTTATTGTGTTTTTGGTTGTTTTTGCAAAATCTTATGCTATAACATGTCATGACACACTATTTTATGCTGTTTTGAGGTGTTTTCAGCTCTTTTTGGGACATGTCATATTTTGACATTTTTGCCATAGTATAGCCTTGCCTTTTTGGTCATTTTTTCAACATGCTGTTTTATGTTGTTTTTGTCCATTTTTGCAACATCTTATGCTATGGCATGTCTTGGCATGGTATTTTATGCTGTTTTCAGCAGTTTTCAGCTGTTTTTGGGACATGTCATATTTTGACATTTTTGCCATCCTCAAGCCTTGCCTTTTCGGTCATTTTTCAACATGCTGTTTTTATGTTGTTTTGTCCATTTTGCAACATCTTATGCTATGGCATGTGTTGGCATGGTATTTTATGCTGTTTTGAGGTGTTTTCAGCTGTTTTTAGGGCATGTCATATTTTGACATTTTGCCATACTATAGCCTTGCCTTTTCGGTCATTTTTTCAACATGCTGTTTTATGTTGTTTTTGTCCATTTTGCAAAATCCTATGCTATGGCATGTCTTGGCATGGTATTTTATGCTGTTTTCAGCAGTTTTCAGCTGTTTTTGTGACATGTCATATTTTGACATTTTTGCCATACTATAGCCTTGCCTTTTCGGTCATTTTTTCAACATGCTGTTTTATGTTGTTTTTGGCTGTTCTTGCAAAATCTTATGCTATGGCATGTTTCGGCATGGTATTTTATGCTGTTTTCAGCAGTTTTCAGCTGTTTTTGGGACATGTCATATTTTGACATTTTTGCCATACTATAGCCTTGCCTTTTTGGTCATTTTTTCAACATGCTGTTTTATGTTGTTTTTGTCCATTTTTGCAACATCTTATGCTATGGCATGTGTTGGCATGGTATTTTATGCTGTTTTGGGGTGTTTTCCGCTGTTTTTGGGGCATGTCATATTTTGAGATTTTTTCCATATTATAGCCTTGCCTTTTCGGTCATTTTTCAACATGCTGTTTTATGTTGTTTTTGTCCATTTTGCAAAATCCTATGCTATGGCATGTCTTGGCATGGTATTTTATGCTGTTTTCAGCAGTTTTCAGCTGTTTTTGGGACATGTCATATTTTTGACATTTTTGCCATACTATAGCCTTGCCTTTTCGGTCATTTTTTCAACATGCTGTTTTATGTTGTTTTTGGCTGTTCTTGCAACATCTTATGCTATGGCATGTTTTGGCATGGTATTTTATGCTGTTTTGAGGTGTTTTCAGCTGTTTTTTTAGGACATGTCATATTTTGACATTTTGCCATACTATAGCCTTGCCTTTTTAGGTCATTTTTTCAACATGCTGTTTTATTGTGTTTTTGTCCATTTGTGCAAAATCTTATGCTATGGCATGTTTTGGCATGGTATTTTATGCTGTTTTCAGCAGTTTTCAGCTGTTTTTGGGACATGTCATATTTTGACATTTTTGCCATACTATAGCCTTGCCTTTTCGGTCATTTTTTCAACATGCTGTTTTATTGTGTTTTGGTTGTTTTTGCAAAATCTTATGCTATAACATGTCATGACACACTATTTTATGCTGTTTTGAGGTGTTTTCAGCTGTTTTTGGGACATGTCATATTTTGACATTTTTGCCATAGTATAGCCTTGCCTTTTTGGTCATTTTTTCAACATGCTGTTTTATGTTGTTTTTGTCCATTTTGCAACATCTTATGCTATGGCATGTCTTGGCATGGTATTTTTATGCTGTTTTCAGCAGTTTTCAGCTGTTTTTTAGGACATGTCATATTTTGACATTTTGCCATACTATAGCCTTGCCTTTTGGTCATTTTTCAACATGCTGTTTTATGTTGTTTTTGTCCATTTTGCAAAATCCTATGCTATAGCATGTCTTGGCATGGTATTTTATGCTGTTTTCAGCAGTTTTCAGCTGTTTTTAGGACATGTCATATTTTGACATTTTGCCATACTATAGCCTTGCCTTTTCGGTCATTTTTCAACATGCTGTTTTATGTTGTTTTTGGCTGTTCTTGCAACATCTTATGCTATGGCATGTTTTGGCATGGTATTTTATGCTGTTTTGAGGTGTTTTCAGCTGTTTTTGGGGCATGTCATATTTTGACATTTTTGCCATACTATAGCCTTGCCTTTTTCGGGTCATTTTTTCAACATGCTGTTTTATGTTGTTTTGTCCATTTTGCAAAATCCTATGCTATAGCATGTGTTGGCATGGTATTTTATGCTGTTTTGAGGTGTTTTCAGCTGTTTTTGGGACATGTCATATTTTGACATTTTGCCATACTATAGCCTTGCCTTTTCGGTCATTTTTCAACATGCTGTTTTATGTTGTTTTTTTTCCATTTTGCAAAATCCTATGCTATGGCATGTCTTAGCATGGTATTTTATGCTGTTTTCAGCAGTTTTCAGCTGTTTTTGGGACATGTCATATTTTGACATTTTTGCCATACTATAGCCTTGCCTTTTCGGTCATTTTTCAACATGCTGTTTTATGTTGTTTTTGGCTGTTCTTGCAACATCTTATGCTATGGCATGTTTTGGCATGGTATTTTATGCTGTGTTGAGGTGTTTTCAACTGTTTTTTGGACATGTCATGTTTTGACATATTGTCCATTCTATAGCCTTGCCTTTTCGGTCATTTTTCCAACATGCTGTTTTATGTTGTTTTTGTCCATTTTGCAAAATCCTATGCTATGGCATGTCTTGGCATGGTATTTTATGCTGTTTTCAGCAGTTTTCAGCTGTTTTTAGGACATGTCATATTTTGACATTTTGCCATACTATAGCCTTGCCTTTTTCGGTCATTTTTCAACATGCTGTTTTATGTTGTTTTTGGCTGTTCTTGCAACATCTTATGCTATGGCATGTTTTGGCATGGTATTTTATGCTGTTTTGAGGTGTTTTCAGCTGTTTTTTGGGACATGTCATATTTTGACATTTTGCCATACTATAGCCTTGCCTTTTCGGTCATTTTTCAACATGCTGTTTTATGGTGTTTTTGTCCATTTGTGCAAAATCTTATGCTATGGCATGTTTTGGCATAGTATTTTATGCTGTTTTCAGCAGTTTTCAGCTGTTTTGGGACATGTCATATTTTGACATTTTTGCCATACTATAGCCTTGCCTTTTCGGTCATTTTTCAACATGCTGTTTTATTGTGTTTTTTAGTTTGTTTTGCAAAATCTTATGCTATAACATGTCATGACACACTATTTTATGCTGTTTTGAGGTGTTTTCAGCTGTTTTTGGGACATATCATATTTTGACATTTTTTGCCATAGTATAGCCTTGCCTTTTGGTCATTTTTTCAACATGCTGTTTTATGTTGTTTTTGTCCATTTTGCAACATCTTATGCTATGGCATGTCTTGGCATGGTATTTTATGCTGTTTTCAGCAGTTTTCAGCTGTTTTTGGGACATGTCATATTTTGACATTTTTGCCATACTATAGCCTTGCCTTTTTGGTCATTTTTTCAACATGCTGTTTTATGTTGTTTTTGTCCATTTTGCAAAATCCTATGCTATGGCATGTCTTGGCATGGTATTTTATGCTGTTTTCAGCTGTTTTCAGCTGTTTTTGGGACATGTCATATTTTGACATTTTTGCCATACTATAGCCTTGCCTTTTCGGTCATTTTTTCAACATGGTGTTTTATGTTGTTTTGGCTGTTCTTGCAACATCTTATGCTATGGCATGTTTTGGCATGGTATTTTATGCTGTTTTTGAGGTGTTTTTCAGCTGTTTTTAGGGCATGTCATATTTTGACATTTTTGCCATACTATAGCCTTGCCTTTTAGTCATTTTTCAACATGCTGTTTTATGTTGTTTTTGTCCATTTTTGCAAAATCCTATGCTATGGCATGTGTTGGCATGGTATTTTATGCTGTTTTGAGGTGTTTTCAGCTGTTTTTAGGACATGTCATATTTTGACATTTTTGCCATACTATAGCCTTGCCTTTTGGTCATTTTTTCAACATGCTGTTTTATGTTGTTTTTTCCATTTTGCAAAATCCTATGCTATAGCATGTCTTGGCATGGTATTTTATGCTGTTTTCAGCAGTTTTCAGCTGTTTTTAGGACATGTCATATTTTGACATTTTTGCCCATACTATAGCCTTGCCTTTTCGGTCATTTTTTCAACATGCTGTTTTATGTTGTTTTTGGCTGTTCTTGCAACATCTTATGCTATGGCATGTTTTGGCATAGTATTTTATGCTGTTTTGAGGTGTTTCAGCTGTTTTTAGGACATGTCATATTTTGACATTTTGCCATTCTATAGCCTTGCCTTTTGGTCATTTTTTCAACATGCTGTTTTATGTTGTTTTTTGTCCATTTTGCAAAATCCTATGCTATGGCATGTCTTGGCATGGTATTTTATGCTGTTTTCAGCAGTTTTCAGCTGTTTTTAGGACATGTCATATTTTGACATTTTGCCATACTATAGCCTTGCCTTTTAGGTCATTTTTCAACATGCTGTTTTATGTTGTTTTGGCTGTTCTTGCAACATCTTATGCTATGGCATGTTTGGCATGGTATTTTATGCTGTTTTGAGGTGTTTTCAGCTGTTTTTGGGACATGTCATATTTTGACATTTTTGCCATACTATAGCCTTGCCTTTTCGGTCATTTTTCAACATGCTGTTTTATGGTGTTTTGTCCATTTGTGCAAAAATCTTATGCTATGGCATGTTTTGGCATGGTATTTTATGCTGTTTTCAGCAGTTTTCAGCTATTTTTAGGACATGTCATATTTTGACATTTTTTGCCATACTATCAGCCTTGCCTTTTCGGTCATTTTTTCAACATGCTGTTTTATTGTGTTTTTGGTTGTTTTTGCAAAATCTTATGCTATAACATGTCATGACACGCTATCTTATGCTGTTTTGAGGTGTTTTCAGCTGTTTTTTTGGACATGCCATATTTTGACATTTTTGCCATAATATAGCCTTGCCTTTTCGGTCATTTTTCAACATGCTGTTTTATGTTGTTTTGTCCATTTTTGCAACATCTTATGCTATGGCATGTCTTGGCATGGTATTTTATGCTGTTTTCAGCAGTTTTCAGCTGTTTTTAGGACATGTCATATTTTGACATTTTTGCCATACTATAGCCTTGCCTTTTTGGTCATTTTTCAACATGCTGTTTTATGTTGTTTTTGTCCATTTTGCAAAATCCTATGCTATGGCATGTCTTGGCATGGTATTTTATGCTGTTTTCAGCAGTTTTTCAGCTGTTTTTAGGACATGTCATATTTTGACATTTTTGCCATACTATAGCCTTGCCTTTTAGGTCATTTTTTCAACATGCTGTTTTATGTTGTTTTTGGCTGTTCTTGCAACATCTTATGCTATGGCATGTTTTGGCATGGTATTTTATGCTGTTTTGAGGTGTTTTCAGCTGTTTTTGGGGCATGTCATATTTGACATTTTTGCCCATACTATAGCCTTGCCTTTTCGGTCATTTTTCAACATGCTGTTTTATGTTGTTTTGTCCATTTTGCAAAATCCTATGCTATAGCATGTGTTGGCATGGTATTTTATGCTGTTTTGAGGGTGTTTTCCAGCTGTTTTTTAGGACATGTCATATTTTGACATTTTTGCCATACTATAGCCTTGCCTTTTTCGGTCATTTTTTCAACATGCTGTTTTATGTTGTTTTTTTCCATTTTGCAAAATCCTATGCTATGGCATGTCTTGGCATAGTATTTTATGCTGTTTTCAGCAGTTTTCAGCTGTTTTTAGGACATGTCATATTTTGACATTTTTGCCATACTATAAGCCTTGCCTTTTCGGTCATTTTTCAACATGCTGTTTTATGTTGTTTTTGGCTGTTCTTGCAACATCTTATGCTATGGCATGTTTTTGGCATGGTATTTATGCTGTTTTGAGGTGTTTTCAGCTGTTTTTTAGGACATGTCATATTTTGACATTTTGCCATTCTATAGCCTTGCCTTTTAGGTCATTTTTTCAACATGCTGTTTTATGGTGTTTTTGGCTGTTCTTGCAACATCTTATGCTATGGCATGTTTTGGCATGGTATTTTATGCTGTTTTCAGCAGTTTTCAGCTATTTTTAGGACATGTCATATTTTGACATTTTTGCCATACTATAGCCTTGCCTTTTCGGTCATTTTTCAACATGCTGTTTTATTGTGTTTTTTTTTGTTTTTGCAAAATCTTATGCTATAACATGTCATGACACACTATTTTATGCTGTTTTGAGAGTGTTTTCAGCTGTTTTTTGGGACATGTCATATTTTGACATTTTGCCATAGTATAGCCTTGCCTTTTGGTCATTTTTCAACATGCTGTTTTATGTTGTTTTTGTCCATTTTGCAACATCTTATGCTATGGCATGTCTTGGCATGAGTATTTTATGCTGTTTTCAGCAGTTTTCAGCTATTTTTAGGACATGTCATATTTTGACATTTTGCCATACTATAGCCTTGCCTTTTGGTCATTTTTCAACATGCTGTTTTATGTTGTTTTTGTCCATTTTTGCAACATCTTATGCTATGGCATGTGTTGGCATGGTATTTTATGCTGTTTTGAGGTGTTTTCAGCTGTTTTTGGGACATGTCATATTTTGACTTATTTTGCCATACTATAGCCTTGCCTTTTTCGGTCATTTTTTCAACATGCTGTTTTATTGTGTTTTTAGTTGTTTTGCAAAATCTTATGCTATAGCATGTGTTTGGCACACTATTTTATGCTGTTTTGAGAGTGTTTTCAGCTGTTTTTAGGACATGTCATATTTTGACATTTTTGCCATACTATATTGCCTTGCCTTTTGTCATTTTTTCAACATGCTGTTTTATTGTGTTTTGGCTGTTTTTGCAAAATCTTATGCTATGGCATGTTTTGGCATGGTATTTTATGCTGTTTTCAGCAGTTTTCAGCTGTTTTTGGGACATGTCATATTTTGACATTTTTGCCATACTATAGCCTTGCCTTTTTGGTCATTTTTTCAACATGATGGTTTATGTTGTTTTTGTCCATTTTTGCAAAATATTATGCTATAGCATGTGTGTTGGCATGGTATTTTATGCTGTTTTCAGCAGTTTTCAGCTGTTTTTAGGACATGTCATATTTTGACATTTTGCCATACTATAGCCTTGCCTTTTTGGTCATTTTTTCAACATGCTGTTTTTATTGTGTTTTTTGGTTGTTTTGCAAAATCTTATGCTATAACATGTCATGGCATGGTATTTTATGCTGTTTTGAGGTGTTTTTCAGCTGTTTTTGGGACATATCATATTTTGACATTTTTGCCATACTATAAGCCTTGCCTTTTTTGGTCATTTTTTCAACATGCTGTTTTATGTTGTTTTGTGCTGTTTTTGCAACATCTTATGCTATGGCATGTCATGGCATGGTATTTTATGCTGTTTTCAGCAGTTTTCAGCTGTTTTTTGGGACATGTCATATTTTGACATTTTTGCCATACTATAGCCTTGCCTTTTGGTCATTTTTTCAACATGCTGTTTTTATGTGTTTTTTGGTCCATTTTTGCAAAATCTTATGCTATAGCATGTGTTGGCATGGTATTTTATGCTGTTTTGAGGTGTTTTCAGCTGTTTTTTGGGACATGTCATATATTTGACATTTTTGCCATACTATAGCCTTGCCTTTTTCGGTCATTTTTCAACATGCTGTTTTATTGTGTTTTGGCTGTTCTTGCAAAATCTTATGCTATAGCATGTCTTGGCACACTATTTTATGCTGTTTTGAGGTGTTTTCAGCTGTTTTTAGGACATGTCATATTTTGACATTTTGCCATACTATAGCCTTGCCTTTTTGGTCATTTTCAACATGCTGTTTTATTGTGTTTTGCTGTTCTTTTGCAAAATCTTATGCTATAGCATGTTTTGGCATGGTATTTTAATGCTGTTTTCAGCAGTTTTCCAACATTTTTAGGACATGTCATATTTTGACATTTTGCCATACTATAGCCTTGCCTTTTCGGTCATTTTTTCAACATGCTG
>NW_028274739.1:0-35356 GCF_026936395.1 Plectropomus leopardus
AGCGCGGGCATGCTGGAAACAGGCCCTTTTCACTAAAAGACATGCAAAGTGAAAATCTGCTCATAATCCTCACTGTATATAATGTATTGACCAAAAACCAAAGGTTGAGAAGTTCCGACTAGATATAGTCAGCCTCACCTCGACGCATGGCTTGGGCTCCGGAACCAGTCTTCTTGAGAGGGGATGGACTCTCTTCCACTCTGGAGTTGCCACTGGTGAGAGGCGCCGGGCAGGGGTGGCAATACTTATTGCCCCCCGGCTCGGTGCCTGCACATTGGAGTTTACGCCGGTGAATGAGAGCCAGCTTGGATGAAAGACGCTGTTAGAAATCCGCTTTTGGCGCTTATTCAGCGCGGGCATGCTGGAAACAGGCCCTTTTCACTAAGAGACATGCAAAGTGAAAATCTGCTCATAATCCATCCATCCATCCATTTTCTTCCGCTTATCCGGGTCGGGTCATGGGGCAGCAGCCTAAGCAGGGAAACCCAGACTTCCCTCTCCCCAGCCACTTCATCCAGCTCTTCCCGGGGGACCCCGAGGCGTTCCCAGGCCAGCTGAGAGACGTAGTCTCTCCAGCGTGTCCTGGGGGCCTCCTACCGGTGGGCCTCCTACCGGTGGGACGTGCCCTGAACACCTCACCAGGGAGGCGTCCTGGAGGCATCCTAATTAGATGCCCGAGCCACCTCATCTGGCTCTTCTCAATGCGGAGGAGCAGCGGCTCTACTCCGAGCTCCTCCCGGATGACCGAGCTTCTCACCCTATCTCTAAGGGAGAGCCCAGCCACCCTACGGAGGAAACTCATTTTGGCCGCATGTACCCGCGATCTTGTTCTTTCGGTCACTACCCAAAGCTCATGACCATAGGTGAGGGTAGGAACGAAGATCGACTGGTAAATCGAGAGCTTTGCCTTTCGGCTCAGCTCCCTCTTCACCACGACAGACCGGTGCAGCGTCCGCATTACTGCAGACGCCGCACCGATCCGCCTGTCGATCTCCCGTTCCATCCTTCCCTCACTCGTGAACAAGACCCCGACGTACTTAAACTCCTCCACTTGGGGCAGGACTTCATCCCCGATCCGGAGGGGGCACGCCACCCTTTTCCGGCTGAGAACCATGGTCTCGGATTTGGAGGTGCTGATTTTCATTCCAGCCGCTTCACACTCGGCTGCAAACCGATCCAGTGAGAGCTGAAGGTCGCGGCCTGATGAAGCCAACAGGACCACATCATCTGCAAAGAGCAGAGACCTAATCCTGAGGTCACCAAACCGGACCCCCTCAACACCCTGGCTGCGCCTAGAAATTCTGTCCATAAAAGTTATGAACAGAATCGGTGACAAAGGGCAGCCCTGGCGGAGTCCAACCCTCACCAAAAACGAGTTCGACTTACTGCCGGCAATGCGGACCAAGCTCCGGCACCGGTCATACAGGGAACGGACAGCCCGTATCAGGGAGTCCGAAACCCCATATTCCCGGAGAACCCCCCACAGGACTCCCCGAGGGACACGGTCGAATGCCTTCTCCAAGTCCACAAAGCACATGTGGACTGGTTGGGCAAACTCCCAAGCACCCTCAAGGATCCTGCCAAGGGTCCAGAGCTGGTCCAAAGTTCCACGACCGGGGCGAAAACCGCATTGCTCCTCCTGAATCCAGGGTTCGACTGTCCGGCGGACCCTCCTCTCTAGTACCCCCGAATAGACCTTACCAGGGAGGCTGAGGAGTGTGATCCCCCTGTAGTTGGAACACACCCTCCGGTCCCCCTTCTTGAAAAGAGGGACCACCACCCCAGTCTGCCAGTCCAAGGGCACTGTCCCCGATGTCCACGCAATGTTGCAGAGTCGTGTCAGCCACGACAGCCCCACAACATCCAGGGCCTTGAGGAACTCGTCCACCCCCAGGGCCCTGCCACCGAGGAGCTTTTTGACCACCTCGGTAACCTCAGCCCCAGAGATAGAGGAGCCCACCCCCGGGTCCCCAGGCCCTGCTTCTCCAACAGAAGGCGTGTCGGTGGGATTGAGGAGGTCTTCGAAGTATTCCTTCCACCGATCCACAACGTCCCGAGTCGAGGTCAGCAGCGCCCCGTCGCCACCATACACAGTGTTGACGGAGTACTGTTTCCCCCTCCTGAGACGCCGGATGGTGGTCCAGAACCTCTTCGAAGCCGTCCGGAAGTCGTTTTCCATGGCCTCGCCGAACTCCTCCCATGCCCGGGTTTTCGCCTCGGCGACCGCCGCCGCCGCACTCCGCTTGGCCTGTCGGTACCTGTCTGCTGCCTCCGGAGTCCCACAGGCCAAGAAGGCCTGATAGGACTCCTTCTTCAGCTTGACGGCACCCCTTACCGCCGGTGTCCACCAGCGGGTTCGGGTGTTGCCGCCCCGACAGGCACCAACCACCTTACGGCCACAGCAGCGGTCGGCCGCCTCAGCAATGGAGGCACGGAACACGGCCCACTAGGACTCAATATCCCCAGCCTCCCCCGGGACATGGTTGAAGCTCTTCCGGAGGTGGGAGTTGAAGTTCCTTCTGACGGGAGACTCTGCCAGACGTTCCCAGCAGACCCTCACAATGCGTTTGGGTCTGCCAGGTCTGACCGGCGTCCTCCCCCACCATCGGAGCCAACTCACCACCAGGTGGTGATCGGTTGACAGCTCCGCCCCTCTCTTCACCCGAGTGTCCAAGACATACGGCCGCAAGTCCAACGATACGACTACAAAGTTGATCATTGAACTGCGGCCTAGGGTGTCCTGATGCCAAGTGCGCATATGGACACCCTTATGCTTGAACATGGTGTTCGTTATGGACAATCTGTGGCGAGCACAGAAGTCCAATAACAAAACACCACTCGGGTTCAGATCGGGGGGGCCATTCCTCCCGATCACACCCCTCCAGGTCTCACTGTCGTTGCCAACGTGAGCGTTGAAGTCCCCCAGCAGAACGAGGGAGTCCCCAGAAGGAGCACTCTCCAGCACCCCCTCTAAGGACTCCAAAAAGGGTGGATACTCTGAACTGCTGTTTGGACCATAGGCACAAACAACAGTCAGGATCCGTCCCCCAACCCAAAGGCGGAGGGAGGCTACCCTCTCATTCACCGGCGTAAACTCCAACGTACAGGCACCGAGCCGGGGGGCAATAAGTATTGCCACCCCTGCCCGGCGCCTCTCACCAGTGGCAACTCCAGAGTGGAAGAGAGTCCATCCCCTCTCAAGAAGACTGGTTCCGGAGCCCAAGCCATGCGTCGAGGTGAGGCCGACTATATCTAGTCGGAACTTCTCGACCTCGCGCACCAGCTCAGGCTCCTTCCCCACCAGAGAGGTGACATTCCACGTCCCCAGAGCTAGCTTCTGCAGCCGAGGATCGGACCGCCAAGGCCCCCGCCTTCGGCTGCCGCCCAGCTCACACTGCACCCGACCCCTACGGCCCCTCCTACGGGTGGTGTGTCATGGTTCCTGCTTCCTCCCCCTCCTCCTCACCGCCAGTATTTTTCCACTCACCTTCTCCTGACCTGCTCTCCTGACATGCCACGCCCACCGCTGCAGGCCGGTATTTAAGACACTCCCACACATTCATTCACTGCCAGATTGTTCCTCTGCGTTATGCACGACTCTCCAGCGTTTCTCTGCCAGATTTACCGTTGCCGACCCAGCCTGTTCCCGACCAGCTCTCCGTGCCTGACTCCCCGTGTACCTACCTGCCTTCTGTCCCCGACCACGTGCTTCGCTTCGGCGTCCGGAAATCTGACGGCTTCACTGGCAAAGACCTCCCCGCTCGACCACGACGATCCTCCTGCCTGCTCCTCGACGGTACCGTTGTTCTCTCGGACTGTTTTCCCGGCTTCGGATCCACTGCCTGTCCCTGACCACGATTCAGCGCAATCCCCGACGACGCTCACACACGTGTTGTCGGCTCGTCGAGCTACGGGGTTTCCAGCTCTCCAGCCACGGTAGATTCAAGCTTCGTGTCTTCTCCTCGTGGGATTCCCAGAGACTGTGTTTGGGCTCACGGCCCGAAGAACGAACTGAATAACTGTGAGTTGCTTTTCGTGAGTGTTGGTATTAATAAAAGTCATTACCAACAATCCCTGAGCTTTGGTGTACTGCATCTGGGTTCTACACACACCCGTTTCAGTACAATCTGGCCAGAAATGGACCCAGCAGACGCCAGCACTCTCCAGAATCGTCTCGCACGCGTCGAGGGAATGTTGCAGCAGCACGAGGCTCAGCTCTCCTCCAACGCGGCTGAGGCTCGTCAGTCTGCCTCTGCCTTGGAAAGAGCTCTCACCCTGTTGGCTAATCAGGTCCAACAGATGGCAACCACGCTGACACAGCACGCCGCCCCAGCTGCAAGTTCCGCTCAACCGGCTCCCAGTTCCACTCCATCGCCCAGCTCCGCTCCAGAACCCCGGGTGGGCGCGCCAGAACGGTATGCCGGAGATCCAGAGGGGTGCAACCCGTTCTTGACGAACTGTTCCATCTTGTTTGCTCTGCAGCCACACACATTCGCCACAGAGGGAGCCAGAGTGGCGTTTGCTATTAACCACCTCACGGGCCGAGCACGCCTGTGGGGAACGGCCGAGTGGGAGAGGAGCACTCCAGCCTGTTCGTCATTCCACGCTTTCGCTGAGGAGCTACGAAGGTTTTCGGGACTGTTTCCCTGGGTCCCGATGCCACTGGAGGTCTCCTGAACCAGCGACAGGGCGATCGGACCGTGGCTGACTTTGCTATTGACTTCCGGACCCGAGCCCGGCAGAGTGACTGGAATTCGGCGGCCCAATGTGACGCATTCCTCAACGGGTTAGCTCCTTACATAAAGGATGAGCTGATTTCGTTTGATCTTCCCCACTCCCTGGATGGCCTCATTGAACTGACAACCAGGCTGGACAGGCGAATTCAGGCAAGGAGGAGGGAGCAGCGACTAGAGGGAGGCGCTCCGCGGGTTCCTGTTCATCGTCATGGTCCTTCTGCAACTGCCAGCAGTTCCCCAAACTCAGCTCCTGGTGGTACGGAGCCCATGCAGGTGGGTCGCACCAGGTTATCTCCAGAGGAGCGAGAGAGGCGACGTCGGGCTAATCTCTGCCTTTACTGTGGTCAGGCCGGCCATTTCATCTCCGGCTGTCCGGTAAAAGGGCAGGCTCAGCGGTAGAAGGGGGCATCCTGCTGAGCCGTTCACAGAACTCTGCTCCTAGTCTTCGTCCCCTATTCCACGTCCAGTTCCTGCTGAAAGAGGGTTCTCGAGACCCTCTCCACGTTCATTGACTCTGGGGCCGATGTAAACCTGATCGATGAGGACCTCGCGTTGCAGTTGGATATTGAGCTGGTTCTTCTTCCACGCCCGTTACCAGCCAGCGCACTGGATGGTCACCTCCTGGGGACCGTCACTCATCAGACCACCCCCATTTCCATGCTCCTGTCGGGGAAACATCACGAGACCATCCAGTTCCACGTCCTGAAGTCTCCCAGCTTACCCCTGATCCTCGGATACCCCTGGCTCCGTCGTCACAATCCGCACATAGACTGGTCCACTGGGTCAATCCTGGCGTGGGGGTCAGCATGCCAACAGATCTGCCTCCAACAGCCAGACGCAGCTAGACCCGTCTCCAGGACCGGGTCCGTTCCAGATCTCTCCGGGGTGCCGCCCGAATACAACGACTTCAGTGAGGTGTTCAATAAGTCAAGGGCCACTTCTCTGCCTCCTCACCGGCCCTATGACTGTGCCATTGATCTCCTTCCCGGTCAGCACCTCCTAAGGGTCGCCTCTACTCCCTCTCTGCACCTGAGAGGGAGGCCATGAGACCTACATAAATGACTCTTTGGCTAGCGGCATAATCCGCCCCTCCTCATCTCCTGCCGGAGCCGGATTTTTCTTTGTGGGGAAGAAAGATGGTTCTTTACGACCTTGCATTGACTATAGGGGGCTGAATGACATTACCGTGAAGAACCGTTACCCTCTCCCCCTCATCGCCTCTGCGTTTGAACTGTTACAAGGGGCCACCGTCTTCACTAAGCTGGACCTTCGTAACGCCTACCACCTGGTCCGCATCAGAGAGGGGGATGAGTGGAAAACGGCCTTCAACACCCCTACTGGACATTATGAGTATCTAGTGATGCCGTTCGGTCTCACTAATGCCCGGCCGTTTTCCAGGCCCTCGTCAACGGCGTCCTCAGAGACTACCTGAATAAGTTTGTGTTCGTGTATTTGGACGACATCCTGATTTTCTCTCGGTCCAGACAGGAACACATCCATCACGTCCAGTCGGTCCTGCAGCTTCTCCTCAAGAACTCTCTGTTCGTAAAGGCGGAGAAGTGTCACTTCCACGCATCCTCTGTTTCTTTCCTGGGGTACATCGTGGGTCACAACCGCATGGAAATGGACCCTGACAAGGTCTCGGCGGTGACCTCCTGGCCCGTTCCGGACACACGCAAACAGTTGCAACGTTTCCTGGGGTTTGCCAACTTTTACAGACGGTTTATTCGTGGATACAGCACGGTGGCAGCCCCCCTCACGGCTCTCACCTCATCCAAGGTTCAGTTCCGCTGGTCTCCTGCCGCCGCCGCCGCCTTCCGACACCTCAAGGAACGCTTCTGCTCTGCCCCCATACTCCTCATTCCTGACCCAGACAGGCAGTTCGTGGTGGAGGTCGACGCCTCGGATGTGGGGTAGGAGCTGTCCTTTCCCTACGTTCGGCTGTGGATGAGAAGTTGCACCCATGTGCCTTCTCTCGGCGGCTGTCACCAGCGGAGAGGAACTACGACATTGGCAATCGGGAGTTACTGGCGGTAAAGTTGGCATTGGAGGAGTGGCGCCATTGGCTGGAGGGCACCAAGATTCCCTTCCTGGTCTGGACGGATCACAAAAACCTCGAGTACATCCGCTCCGCCAAAAGACTGAACTCTCGCCAGGCCCGTTGGGCTCTGTTCTTACCCGCTTCTCCTTCACCCTCTCCTATCGACCGGTTCCCGCAATGTCAAGCCCGCCGCTCTGTCCCGCCAGTTCCTGGAGGAGGAGGAGGCCACATCCCGTCCTGACAACATTCTCCCTGCTCCCCGTCTCCTGGCTGCCCTCACCTGGGACATTGAAGAACGCATCCTGTCAGCATTGGAGGAGCAGCCAGGTCCCAGCTCCTGCCCACAGAACCGCCTGTTCGTTCCCGATGAGTTCAGGTCGGAGGTTCTCCAGTGGGCCCACGCCTCGCGCCTCACCTGTCACCCGGGGATCACTCGCACCAGGGAGGTCCTACAGCGACGGTTTTGGTGGCCCACCCTGGGCGAGGACACTAAAGACTTTGTTAATGCCTGTCTGGTATGTAACCAAAGTAAAACGCCACGCCAAGCTCCTGCCGGCCTCCTGCACCCACTCCCAGTGCCTCATCGCCCCTGGTCCCACATCTCACTGGACTTCGTTACGGGTCTACCACTGTCGGGTGGCAACACAACAGTCCTGACAGTGGTAGACCGGTTCAGTAAGATGGCACATTTCGTGCCTCTACCCAAGCTTCCCTCCGCCAAAGAGACTGCGGGGTTACTCTTGGAGCATGTGGTCCGGCTTCATGGCATCCCTTCTGATGTGGTCTCCGATCGCGGCCCTCAGTTCACTTCTACGTTCTGGAGAGAGTTCTGCCGGCTCCTGGGGGCCTCAACCAGCCTGTCCTCGGGATATCACCCACAGTCCAACGGCCAGACCGAACGCCTGAATCAGGAGATGGAGACGGCGCTGCGATGTATGGCCGCCAACCAGCCAGCGTCCTGGTCATCTCAGCTATTATGGGTGGAGTTTGCTCATAACACCCTCATCTGTTCCGCCACTGGATTATCCCCGTTCCAGTGCGCATATGGTTTCCAGCCTCCGCTGTTTCCTGCTCAGGAGAAGGAGACGGCCTACCCTTCGGTGGAGGCCTACATTCGGCGCTGCCGTCAGACCTGGTGCCGGGCCAGAGCGACTCTTCTACGGGCGGTTGGTCGGTACACCTCCACGGCCAACCGTCGCCGCTCCCGGGCTCCCTCCTACCAGGTGGGCCAAAAGGTCTGGTTGTCAACAAAGGACCTCCCGCTGAGGGTGGAGTCCCGGAAGCTGGCTCCAAAGTTCATCGGTCCGTTCCCCATAGAGAAGGTCATCAACCCTGTGGCAGTTTGGCTGAAACTGCCCCGCTCCATGAGGGTCCACTCCACGTTCCACGTCTCCAGGGTCAAGCCGGTTCGGGAGTGTCCCCTGCAGCCGGCCTCTCAACCTCCCCCGCCTCCTCGTCTCATCGAGGGCGCTCCTGCTTACACGGTGAGTCGTCTCCTGCGTTCCAGGCGCCGCGGCAGGGGTCTCCAGTACCTCGTGGATTGGGAAGGTTACGGTCCGGAGGAGCGGTCCTGGTACCGCCCGGCAGATCCTGGACGGCCAGCTCGTTACGGACTTCCATCGTCTCCATCCGGATCAGCCCTCCCGCGCCGTTCCTGGACGGGGGTCCTCCGCCTCCGCTCGTCCTCCTTCTCCGGTTCCTGGACCGTCGGGGGTGGGATCTTCACCTGGGGGTTCCGCCTCCCGCTTGGGGGACGCTTCGTCTTCCGATGACGACGATGACGACGATGACGACGGTGTCGACGATGACGACGGTGTCGACGTTGGGTCGGTGGTTTGTGAGGAGTTCTAGCCCTCCTCCGGGCCCCCTCCGCCCGCCCGTTTTGGGACGTCGTGGGCCGTCCCTTGGGGGGGGGGTTCTGTCATGGTTCCTGCTTCCTCCCCCTCCTCCTCACCGCCAGTATTTTTCCACTCACCTTCTCCTGACCTGCTCTCCTGACATGCCACGCCCACCGCTGCAGGCCGGTATTTAAGACACTCCCACACATTCATTCACTGCCAGATTGTTCCTCTGAGTTATGCACGACTCTCCAGCGTTCCCTGCCAGATTTACCGTTGCCGACCCAGCCTGTTCCCGACCAGCTCTCCGTGCCTGACTCCCCGTGTACCTACCTGTCTTCTGTCCCCGACCACGTGCTTCGTTTCGGCGTTCCGGAAATCTGACGGCTTCACTGGCAAAGACCTCCCCGCTCGACCACGACGATCCTCCTGCCTGCTCCTCGACGGTACCGTTGTTCTCTCGGACTGTTTTCCCGGCTTCGGATCCACTGCCTGTCCCCGACCACGATTCAGCACAATCCCCGACGACGCTCACACACGTGTTGTCGGCTCGTCGAGCTACGGGGTTTCCAGCTCTCCAGCCACGGTAGATTCAAGCTTCGTGTCTTCTCCTCGTGGGATTCCCAGAGACTGTGTTTGGGCTCACGGCCCGAAGAACGAACTGAATAACTGTGAGTTGCTTTTCGTGAGTGTTGGTATTAATAAAAGTCATTACCAACCTGAGCTTTGGTGTACTGCATCTGGGTTCTACACACACCCGTTTCATGGTGAGCCCACGGGAAGGAGGTCCCATGTCGCCTCTTCAGGCTGTGCCCGGCCGGGCCCCATTGGGTAAAGGCCGGCCACCAGGCGCCGCCATCGAGCCCCACCCCAGGCCTGGCTCCAGGGGGGCCCGGAGACCCGCGTCTGGGCGAGGGGAACTCTGAGCCATTGATCGACATCATCATAGGGGTCTTGTGAGCTACACTTTGTCTGGTCCCTCCCCTAGGACCTGTTTGCCATGGGTGACCCTACCAACCGTCTGGTGACCCCCGACAACTGAGCTCCTAGGATCAGTGGGACACGCAAACCCCTCCACCACGGTAAGGTGGTAGCTCAGGGATAATCCTCACTGTATATAATGTATTGACCAAAAACCACCTTGTCCATCATATTAAACCCTTTTCACACTCTTCCTGCATAGAGACCTGTTTCTCAGTCACTGTGGGGGAGAGAGGCAGCTTGGATGAAAGAAGCTGTTAGAAATCCGCTTTTGGCGCTTATTCAGCGCGGGCATGCTGGAAACAGGCCCTTTTCACTAAGAGACATGTAAAGTGAAAATCTGCTCATAATCCTCACTGCATATAATGTATTGACCAAAAACCAAAGGTTGAGAAGTTCCGACTAGATATAGTCAGCCTCACCTCGACGCATGGCTTGGGCTCCGGAACCAGTCTTCTTGAGAGGGGATGGACTCTCTTCCACTCTGGAGTTGCCACTGGTGAGAGGCGCCGGCTCGGTGCCTGCACATTGGAGTTTACGCCGGTGAATGAGAGGGTCGCCTTCCTCCGCCTTTGGGTTGGGGGACGGATCCTGACTGTTGTTTGTGCCTATGGTCCAAACAGCAGTTCAGAGTATCCACCCTTTTGGAGTCCTTAGAGGGGGTGCTGGAGAGTGCTCCTTCTGGGGACTCCCTCGTTCTGCTGGGGGACTTCAACGCTCACGTTGGCAACGACAGTGAGACCTGGAGGGGTGTGATCGGGAGGAATGGCCCCCCCGATCTGAACCCGAGTGGTGTTTTGTTATTGGACTTCTGTGCTCGCCACAGATTGTCCATAACGAACACCATGTTCAAGCATAAGGGTGTCCATATGCGCACTTGGCATCAGGACACCCTAGGCCGCAGTTCAATGATCAACTTTGTAGTCGTATCGTTGGACTTGCGGCCGTATGTCTTGGACACTCGGGTGAAGAGAGGGGCGGAGCTGTCAACCGATCACCACCTGGTGGTGAGTTGGCTCCAATGGTGGGGGAGGACGCCGGTCAGACCTGGCAGACCCAAACGCATAGTGACGGTCTGCTGGGAACGTCTGGCAGAGTGTCCCGTCAGAAGGAGCTTCAACTCCCACCTCCGGAAGAGCTTCAACCATGTCCCGGGGTAGGCTGGGGACAATGAGTCCTAGTGGGCCGTGTTCCGTGCCTCTATTGCTGAGGCGGCCGACCGCTGCTGTGGCCGTAAGGTGGTTGGTGTCTGTCGGGGCGGCAACACCCGAACCCGCTGGTGGACACCGGCGGTAAGGGGTGCCGTCAAGCTGAAGAAGGAGTCCTATCGGGCCTTCTTGGCCTGTGGGACTCCGGAGGCAGCAGACAGGTACCGACAGGCCAAGCGGAGTGCGGCGGCGGCGGTCGCCGAGGCGAAAACCGGGCATGGGAGGAGTTCGGCGAGGCCATGGAAAACGACTTCCGGACGGCTTCGAAGAGGTTCTGGACCACCATCCGGCATCTCAGGAGGGGGAAACAGTACTCCGTCAACACTGTGTATGGTGGCGACGGGGGGCTGCTGACCTCGACTCGGGATGTTGTGGATCGGTGGAAGGAATACTTCGAAGACCTCCTCAATCCCACCGACACGCCTTCCGTTGGGGAAGCAGGGTCTGGGGACCCGGGGGTGGGCTCCTGTATCTCTGGGGCTGAGGTTACCGAGGTGGTCAAAAAGCTCCTCGGTGGCAGGGCCCCGGGGGTGGACGAGGTCCGCCCGGAGTTCCTCAAGGCCCTGGATGTTGTGGGGCTGTCGCGGCTGACACGACTCTGCAACATTGCGTGGACATCGGGGGCAGTGCCCTTGGACTGGCAGACTGGGGTGGTGGTCCCTCTTTTCAAGAAGGGGGACCGGAGGGTGTGTTCCAACTACAGGGGGATCACACTCCTCAGCCTCCCTGGTAAGGTCTATTCGGGGTACTAGAGAGGAGGTCCGCCGGACAGTCGAACCCCGGATTCAGGAGGAGCAATGCGGTTTTCGCCCCGGTCGTGGAACTTTGGACCAGCTCTGGACCCTTGGCAGGATCCTTGAGGGTGCTTGGGAGTTTGCCCAACCAGTCCACATGTGCTTTGTGGACTTGGAGAAGGCATTCGACCGTGTCCCTCGGGGAATCCTGTGGGGGGTTCTCCGGGAATATGGGGTTTCGGACTCCCTGATACGGGCTGTCCGTTCCCTGTATGACCGGTGCCGGAGCTTGGTCCGCATTGCCGGCAGTAAGTCGAACTCGTTTCCGGTGAGGGTTGGACTCCGCCAGGGCTGCCCTTTGTCACCGATTCTGTTCATAACTTTTATGGACAGAATTTCTAGGCGCAGCCAGGGTGTTGAGGGGGTCCGGTTTGGTGACCTCAGGATTAGGTCTCTGCTCTTTGCAGATGATGTGGTCCTGTTGGCTTCATCAGGCCGCGACCTTCAGCTCTCACTGGATCGGTTCGCAGCCGAGTGTGAAGCGGCTGGAATGAAAATCAGTACCTCAAATCTGAGACCATGGTTCTCAGCCGGAAAAGGGTGGCGTGCCCCTCCGGATCGGGGATGAAGTCCTGCCCCAAGTGGAGGAGTTTAAATGCGTCGGGGTCTTGTTCACGAGTGAGGGAAGGAAGGAACGGGAGATCGACAGGCGGATCGGTGCGGCGTCTGCAGTAATGCGGGCGCTGCACCGTCTGTCGTGGTGAAGAGGGAGCTGAGCCGAAAGGCAAAGCTCTCGATTTACCAGTCGATCTTCGTTCCTACCCTCACCTATGGTCATGAGCTTTGGGTAGTGACCGAAAGAACAAGATCGCGGGTACAAGCGGCCGAAATGAGTTTCCTCCGTAGGGTGGCTGGGCTCTCCCTTACGGTGCGTACCCACCAAACGCGATTAAAAATGATCACGCCTCAAGATTACATACAAAGTCAATGCAAAGACGCGATTTGACGCCTCATTTTGCCGGGCGACGCGATGGGCCTTGAAAATTCGCGGCGCGTTGAACGAAATTGCGTCCAACGCCTCGCGATCAACGCTTCGAGTTGAAATAATTGAACTTTTGCGGCGTCGTCGCGTGAAGACACGCCGCGACAGCCTATCAGCGTTGAGATCGTCATCGGCGTGCTGGCGTATGGGCGTCCTGGTGTTCCCTCGCAAAATCTAATCAAACCGCCAGAAACAATGGAGGAGCAGCTTATCGCCGCCGTCACCGCTCACCCAGAGCTGTACGACAGTTCCTGTCCCTTGTTGCAGGAGGCGGTGGAACTCGCCCGAACTCACGCCGCCTCCGTAGGGTAGCATGCACCCAGAACCGGCGTCGGCGCCCTAGCCCGCAGACGACGCTGGGAACTTCTCCAGAGCAGGTGCAGTGCCGCGATCGTCAACGAGAGAATGAAATGGCGGAAGAAATGTTTTTTGGGCGGGCTCGACGCGCGGCGCGATTTCGTCGCGCGTCGAGTCCCATTTTGGGGTTTTTGTACGAGCGTCAAAACTGGGCGTCGGCGCGCGACGCGATTTCATTGGTAGCGATGAAATAATTTTTATCACGTTTGGTGGGTACGCACGGTTAGAGATAGGGTGAGAAGCTCGGTCATCCGGGAGGAGCTCGGAGTAGAGCCGCTGCTCCTCCGCATTGAGAAGAGCCAGATGAGGTGGCTCGGGCATCTAATTAGGATGCCTCCAGGACGCCTCCCTGGTGAGGTGTTCAGGGCACGTCCCACCGGTAGGAGGCCCCGGGGAAGACCCAGGACACGCTGGAGAGACTACGTCTCTCAGCTGGCCTGGGAACGCCTCGGGGTCCCCCGGGAAGAGCTGGATGAAGTGGCTGGGGAGAGGAAAGTCTGGGTTTCCCTGCTTAGGCTGCTGCACCCGCAACACGACCCCGGATAAGCGGAGGAAAATGGATGGATGGATGGATGGATGGATTATGAGCAGATTTTCACTTTGGATGTCTCTTAGTGAAAAGGGCCTGTTTCCAGCATGCCTGCGCTGAATAAGCGCCAAAAGCGGATTTCTAACAGCGTCTTTCATCCAAGCTGCCTCTCTTCTCCACAGTGACTGAGAAACAGGTCTCTATGCAGGAAGAGTGTGAAAATGGTTTAATATGATGGACAAGGTGGTTTTTGGTCAATACATTATATACAGTGAGGATTATGAGCAGACTTTCACTTTGCATGTCTCTTAGTGAAAATGGCCTGTTTCCAGCATGCCTGCGCTGAATAAGCGTCAAAAGCGGATTTCTAACAGCGTCTTTCATCCAAGCTGCCACTCTTCTCCACAGTGACTGAGAAACAGGTCTCAATGCAGGAAGAGTGTGAAAATGGTTTAATATGATGGACAAGGTGGTTTTTGGTCAATACATTATATACAGTGAGGATTATGAGAAGACTTTTACTTTGCATGTCTCTTAGTGAAAAGGGCCTGTTTCCAGCATGCCTGCGCTGAATAAGCGCCAAAAGCGGATTTTTAACAGCGTCTTTCATCCAAGCTGCCTCTCTTCTTCACAGTGACTGAGAAACAGGTCTCTATGCAGGAAGAGTGTGAAAATGGTTTAATATGATGGACAAGGTGGTTTTTGGTCAATACATTATATACAGTGAGGATTATGAGCAGATTTTCACTTTGGATGTCTCTTAGTGAAAAGGGCCTGTTTCCAGCATGCCTGCGCTGAATAAGCGCCAAAAGCGGATTTCTAACAGCGTCTTTCATCCAAGCATGTTTGGGCATTTTATAGAGTAATTTGTTGAAAAAAAGGTCTAAAAAGTCAATATTTTGAGTGTTTGAGGCCAAAGTTTAGTATGGACAAAAACGCCATATTATAGGTCAGGGAAAAAAGGTCAAAAAAGTGATCTCCCCAAATACTGAAAAAAGTCATTGAACACCATGTTCAGGCTGTTTACAGCAGAGCCTGTTGAAAAACAGTCGAAAAAGTCAATATTTTGAGCGTTTGAGGCCAAAGTTTAGTATGGAGAAAAACGCCATACTATAGCTCAGGGAAAAAAGTTCAAAAAAGTAATCTTTCGAAACGCTGAAAAAAGTCACTGAACAGCATGTTGATGCTGTTTATACTGTAGTCTGTTGAAAAAATCAACTAAAAACTCAATATTTTGAGCGTTTTAGGCCAAAGTTTAGTATGGAGTAAAAAGCCATACTATAGCTCAGGGAAAAATTCTCAAAAAAGTAATCTCTCCAAATACTGAAAAAAGTCATAGAACAGCATGTTGAGGCTGTTTATAGTATAGCCTGTTGAAAAAATGGTCTAAAAAGTCAATATTTTGAGTGTTTCAGGCCAAAGTTTAGTATGGAGAAAACGCCATCCTATAGCTCAGGGAAAAAGGTCAAAAAAGTGACCTTCCAAACCGCTGAAAAAGTCAAGGAACAGCATGTTTGGGCATTTTATAGTGTAATTTGTTGAAAAAACGGTCTAAAAAGTCAATATTTTGAGTGTTTAAAGCCAAAGTTTAGTATGGAGAAAAACGCCATACTATAGCTCAGGGAAAAATGTTCAAAAAAGCGATCTCTCCAAATACTAAAAAAAGTCATTGAACAGCATGTTCAGGCTGTTCATAGTATAGCCTGTTGAAAAAAATGGTCTAAAAAGTCAATATTTTGAGCGTTTTAGGCCAAAGTTTAGTATGGAGTAAAAGTCCATACTATAGCTCAGGGAAAAAGGTCAAAAAAGTGATCTTTCGAAACGCTGAAAAAAGTCACTGAACAGCATATTCGGGGTGTTCATAGTGTAATCTGTTGAAAAAAATCATCTAAAAAGTCAATATTTTGAGCATTTTAAGCCAAAGTTTTGTATGGAGAAAAACGCCATATTATAGGTCAGGGAAAAAAGGTCAAAAAAGTGATCTCCCCAAATACTGAAAAAAGTCATTGAACACCATGTTCAGGCTGTTTACAGCAGAGCCTGTTGAAAAAACAGTCGAAAAAGTCAATATTTTGAGCGTTTGAGGCCAAAGTTTAGTATGGACAAAAACGCCATATTATAGGTCAGGGAAAAAAGGTCAAAAAAGTGATCTCCCCAAATACTGAAAAAAGTCATTGAACACCATGTTCAGGCTGTTTACAGCAGAGCCTGTTGAAAAAACAGTCGAAAAAGTCAATATTTTGAGCGTTTGAGGCCAAAGTTTAGTATGGAGAAAAAGCATACATACTATAGCTCAGGGAAAAAAGTTCAAAAAGTGATCTTTCGAAACGCTGAAAAAAGTCACTGAACAGCATGTTGATGCTGTTTATACTGTAGTCTGTTGAAAAAATCAACTAAAAACTCAATATTTTGAGCATTTTAAGCCAAAGTTTCGTATGGAGAAAAACGTCATACTATAGCTCAGGAAAAAATGGTCAAAAAGTAATGTCTCCAAATACTGAAAAAAGTCATAGAACAGCATGTTCGAGCTGTTTATAGTGTAATCTGTTGAAAAAAAGGTCTAAAAAGTCAATATTTTGAGTGTTTCGGGCCAAAGTTTCGTATGGAGAAAGACGCCATACTATAGCTCAGGGAAAAAAGGTCAAAAAAGTGATCTTTCGAAACGCTGAAAAAAGTCACTGAACAGCATGTTGATGCTGTTTATACTGTAGTCTGTTGAAAAAATCAACTAAAAAGTCAATATTTTGAGCGTTTTAGGCCAAAGTTTAGTATGGAGTAAAAAGCCATACTATAGCTCAGGGAAAAAAGGTCAAAAAAGTGATCTTTCGAAACGCTGAAAAAAGTCACAGAACAGCATGTTTGGGCATTTTATAGAGTAATTTGTTGAAAAAAAGGTCTAAAAAGTCAATATTTTGAGTGTTTGAGGCCAAAGTTTAGTATGGACAAAAACGCCATATTATAGGTCAGGGAAAAAAGGTCAAAAAAGTGATCTCCCCAAATACTGAAAAAAGTCATTGAACACCATGTTCAGGCTGTTTACAGCAGAGCCTGTTGAAAAAACAGTCGAAAAAGTCAATATTTTGAGCGTTTGAGGCCAAAGTTTAGTATGGAGAAAAACGCCATATTATAGGTCAGGGAAAAAAGGTCAAAAAAGTGATCTCCCCAAATACTGAAAAAAGTCATTGAACACCATGTTCAGGCTGTTTACAGCAGAGCCTGTTGAAAAAACAGTCGAAAAAGTCAATATTTTGAGCGTTTGAGGCCAAAGTTTAGTATGGAGAAAAACGCCATACTATAGCTCAGGGAAAAAGTTCAAAAAAGTGATCTTTCAAACGCTGAAAAAGTCACTGAACAGCATGTTGATGCTGTTTATACTGTAGTCTGTTGAAAAAATCAACTAAAAACTCAATATTTTGAGCATTTTAAGCCAAAGTTTAGTATGGACAAAAACGCCATATTATAGGTCAGGAAAAAATGGTCAAAAAGTAATCTCTCCAAATACTGAAAAAAGTCATAGAACAGCATGTTCGAGCTGTTTATAGTGTAATCTGTTGAAAAAATGGTCTAAAACGTCAATATTTTGAGCGTTTGAGGCCAAAGTTTAGTATGGAGAAAAACGCCATACTATAGCTCAGGGAAAAAAGGTCAAAAAAGTGATCTTTCGAAACGCTGAAAAAAGTCACTGAACAGCATGTTGATGCTGTTTATACTGTAGTCTGTTGAAAAAATCAACTAAAAACTCAATATTTTGAGCGTTTTAGGCCAAAGTTTAGTATGGAGTAAAAAGCCATACTATAGCTCAGGGAAAAAAGGTCAAAAAAGTGATCTTTCGAAACGCTGAAAAAAGTCATAGAACAGCATGTTGAGGCTGTTTATAGTATAGCCTGTTGAAAAAATGGTCTAAAAAGTCAATATTTTGAGTGTTTCAGGCCAAAGTTTAGTATGGAGAAAAACGCCATACTATAGCTCAGGGAAAAAAGGTCAAAAAAGTGATCTTTCGAAACGCTGAAAAAAGTCAAGGAACAGCATGTTTGGGCATTTTATAGTGTAATTTGTTGAAAAAAAGGTCTAAAAAGTCAATATTTTGAGTGTTTCGGGCCAAAGTTTCGTATGGAGAAAGACGCCATACTATAGCTCAGGGAAAAATGTTCAAAAAAGCGATCTCTCCAAATACTAAAAAAAGTCATTGAACAGCATGTTCAGGCTGTTCATAGTATAGCCTGTTGAAAAAAATGGTCTAAAAAGTCAATATTTTGAGCGTTTTAGGCCAAAGTTTAGTATGGAGTAAAAGTCCATACTATAGCTCAGGGAAAAAAGGTCAAAAAAGTGATCTTTCGAAACGCTGAAAAAAGTCACTGAACAGCATATTCCGGGTGTTCATATTTTTATCTGTTGAAAAAAATAAACTAAAAAGTCAAAATTTTGAGCATTTTAAGCCAAAGTTTTGTATGGAGAAAACGCCATACTATAGCTCAGGGAAAAAGGTCAAAAAGTGATCTTTCAAAACGCTGAAAAAAGTCACAGAACAGCATGTTCGGGCTGTTTATAGTGTAATCTGTTGAAAAAATGGTCTAAAAAGTCAATATTTTGAGCATTTCAGGCCAAAGTTTAGTATGGAGAAAAACGCCATACTATAGCTCAGGGAAAAAAGGTCAAAAAAGTGATCTTTCGAAACGCTGAAAAAAGTCACAGAACAGCATGTTTGGGCATTTTATAGTGTAATCTGTTGAAAAAATCAACTAAAAACTCAATATTTTGAGCATTTTAAGCCAAAGTTTCGTATGGAGAAAAACGTCATACTATAGCTCAGGAAAAAATGGTCAAAAAGTAATCTCTCCAAATACTGAAAAAAGTCATAGAACAGCATGTTCGAGCTGTTTATAGTGTAATCTGTTGAAAAAATGGTCTAAAACGTCAATATTTTGAGCGTTTGAGGCCAAAGTTTAGTATGGAGAAAAACGCCATACTATAGCTCAGGGAAAAAAGGTCAAAAAAGTGATCTTTCGAAACGCTGAAAAAAGTCACAGAACAGCATGTTTGGGCATTTTATAGTGTAATTTGTTGAAAAAAAGGTCTAAAAAGTCAATATTTTGAGTGTTTGAGGCCAAAGTTTAGTATGGACAAAAACGCCATATTATAGCTCAGGGAAAAATGTTCAAAAAAGCGATCTCTCCAAATACTAAAAAAAGTCATTGAACAGCATGTTCAGGCTGTTCATAGTATAGCCTGTTGAAAAAAATGGTCTAAAAAGTCAATATTTTGAGCGTTTTAGGCCAAAGTTTAGTATGGAGTAAAAGTCCATACTATAGCTCAGGGAAAAAAGGTCAAAAAAGTGATCTTTCGAAACGCTGAAAAAAGTCATAGAACAGCATGTTCGGGCTGTTTATAGTGTAATCTGTTGAAAAAATGGTCTAAAAAGTCAATATTTTGAGCATTTCAGGCCAAAGTTTAGTATGGAGAAAAACGCCATACTATAGCTCAGGGAAAAAAGGTCAAAAAAGTGATCTTTCGAAACGCTGAAAAAAGTCACAGAACAGCATGTTTGGGCATTTTATAGAGTAATTTGTTGAAAAAAGGTCTAAAAAGTCAATATTTTGAGTGTTTGAGGCCAAAGTTTAGTATGGACAAAAACGCCATATTATAGGTCAGGGAAAAATGGTCAAAAAGTAATCTCCAAATACTGAAAAAAGTCATTGAACACCATGTTCAGGCTGTTTACAGCAGAGCCTGTTGAAAAAACAGTCGAAAAAGTCAATATTTTGAGCGTTTGAGGCCAAAGTTTAGTATGGAGAAAAACGCCATACTATAGCTCAGGGAAAAAAGTTCAAAAAAGTGATCTTTCGAAACGCTGAAAAAAGTCACTGAACAGCATGTTGATGCTGTTTATACTGTAGTCTGTTGAAAAAATCAACTAAAAACTCAATATTTTGAGCATTTTAAGCCAAAGTTTCGTATGGAGAAAAACGTCATACTATAGCTCAGGAAAAAATGGTCAAAAAGTAATCTCCAAATACTGAAAAAAGTCATAGAACAGCATGTTCGAGCTGTTTATAGTGTAATCTGTTGAAAAAATGGTCTAAAACGTCAATATTTTGAGCGTTTGAGGCCAAAGTTTAGTATGGAGAAAAACGCCATACTATAGCTCAGGGAAAAAAGGTCAAAAAAGTGATCTTTCGAAACGCTGAAAAAAGTCACAGAACAGCATGTTTGGGCTGTTTATAGTGTAATCTGTTGAAAATTTGGTCTAAAAAGTCAATATTTTGAGCATTTCAGGCCAAAGTTTAGTATGGAGAAAAACGCCATACTATAGCTCAGGGAAAAAGGTCAAAAAGTGATCTCTCCAAATACTGAAAAAAGTCATTGAACACCATGTTCAGGCTGTTTACAGCAGAGCCTGTTGAAAAAACAGTCTAAAAAGTCAATATTTTGAGCGTTTGAGGCCAAAGTTTAGTATGGAGAAAAACGCCATACTATAGCTCAGGGAAAAAAGTTCAAAAAAGTGATCTTTCGAAACGCTGAAAAAAGTCACTGAACAGCATGTTGATGCTGTTTATACTGTAGTCTGTTGAAAAAATCAACTAAAAACTCAATATTTTGAGCATTTTAAGCCAAAGTTTCGTATGGAGAAAAACGTCATACTATAACTCAGGAAAAAATGGTCAAAAAGTAATCTCCAAATACTGAAAAAAGTCATAGAACAGCATGTTCGAGCTGTTTATAGTGTAATCTGTTGAAAAAATGGTCTAAAACGTCAATATTTTGAGCGTTTGAGGCCAAAGTTTAGTATGGAGAAAAACGCCATACTATAGCTCAGGGAAAAAAGGTCAAAAAAGTGATCTTTCGAAACGCTGAAAAAAGTCACAGAACAGCATGTTCGGGCTGTTTATAGTGTAATCTGTTGAAAATTTGGTCTAAAAAGTCAATATTTTGAGCATTTCAGGCCAAAGTTTAGTATGGAGAAAAACGCCATACTATAGCTCAGGGAAAAAAGGTCAAAAAAGTGATCTTTCGAAACGCTGAAAAAGTCACAGAACAGCATGTTTGGGCATTTTATAGAGTAATTTGTTGAAAAAAAGGTCTAAAAGTCAATATTTTGAGTGTTTGAGGCCAAAGTTTAGTATGTAGAAAAAGCAGCCATACTATAGCTCAGGGAAAAATGGTCAAAAAGTAATCTCTCCAAATACTGAAAAAAGTCATTGAACACCATGTTCAGGCTGTTTACAGCAGAGCCTGTTGAAAAAACAGTCGAAAAAGTCAATATTTTGAGCGTTTGAGGCCAAAGTTTAGTATGGAGAAAACGCCATACTATAGCTCAGGGAAAAAAGTTCAAAAAAGTGATCTTTCGAAACGCTGAAAAAAGTCACTGAACAGCATGTTGATGCTGTTTATACTGTAGTCTGTTGAAAAAATCAACTAAAAACTCAATATTTTGAGCATTTTAAGCCAAAGTTTCGTATGGAGAAAAACGTCATACTATAACTCAGGAAAAAATGGTCAAAAAGTAATCTCCAAATACTGAAAAAAGTCATAGAACAGCATGTTCGAGCTGTTTATAGTGTAATCTGTTGAAAAAATGGTCTAAAACGTCAATATTTTGAGCGTTTGAGGCCAAAGTTTAGTATGGAGAAAAACGCCATACTATAGCTCAGGGAAAAAAAGGTCAAAAAAGTGATCTTTCGAAACGCTAAAAAAGTCACAGAACAGCATGTTCGGGCTGTTTATAGTGTAATCTGTTGAAAAAATGGTCTAAAAAGTCAATATTTTGAGCATTTCAGGCCAAAGTTTAGTATGGAGAAAAACGCCATACTATAGCTCAGGGAAAAAAGGTCAAAAAAGTGATCTTTCGAAACGCTGAAAAAAGTCACAGAACAGCATGTTTGGGCATTTTATAGAGTAATTTGTTGAAAAAAAGGTCTAAAAAGTCAATATTTTGAGCATTTCAGGCCAAAGTTTAGTATGGAGAAAAACGCCATACTATAGCTCAGGGAAAAAAGGTCAAAAAAGTGATCTCCCCAAATACTGAAAAAAGTCATTGAACACCATGTTCAGGCTGTTTACAGCAGAGCCTGTTGAAAAAACAGTCTAAAAAGTCAATATTTTGAGCGTTTGAGGCCAAAGTTTAGTATGGAGAAAAACGCCATACTATAGCTCAGGGAAAAAAGTTCAAAAAAGTGATCTTTCGAAACGCTGAAAAAAGTCACTGAACAGCATGTTGATGCTGTTTATACTGTAGTCTGTTGAAAAAATCAACTAAAAACTCAATATTTTGAGCATTTTAAGCCAAAGTTTAGTATGGAGAAAAACGCCATACTATAGCTCAGAAAAAATGGTCAAAAGTAATCTCCAAATACTGAAAAAAGTCATAGAACAGCATGTTCGAGCTGTTTATAGTGTAATCTGTTGAAAAAATGGTCTAAAACGTCAATATTTTGAGCGTTTGAGGCCAAAGTTTAGTATGGAGAAAACGCCATACTATAGCTCAGGGAAAATGGTCAAAAGAGTGATCTTTCAAAACGCTGAAAAAAGTCAAGGAACAGCATGTTTGGGCATTTTATAGTGTAATTTGTTGAAAAAAAGGTCTAAAAAGTCAATATTTTGAGTGTTTCGGGCCAAAGTTTCGTATGGAGAAAGACGCCATACTATAGCTCAGGGAAAAATGTTCAAAAAAGCGATCTCTCCAAATACTAAAAAAAGTCATTGAACAGCATGTTCAGGCTGTTCATAGTATAGCCTGTTGAAAAAAATGGTCTAAAAAGTCAATATTTTGAGCGTTTTAGGCCAAAGTTTAGTATGGAGTAAAAGTCCATACTATAGCTCAGGGAAAAAGGTCAAAAAAGTGATCTTTCGAAACGCTGAAAAAAGTCACTGAACAGCATATTCGGGGTGTTCATAGTGTAATCTGTTGAAAAAAATCATCTAAAAAGTCAATATTTTGAGCATTTTAAGCCAAAGTTTTGTATGGAGAAAAACGCCATACTATAGCTCAGGGAAAAAAGGTCAAAAAAGTCACAGAACAGCATGTTCGGGCTGTTTATAGTGTAATCTGTTGAAAAAATGGTCTAAAACGTCAATATTTTGAGCATTTCAGGCCAAAGTTTAGTATGGAGAAAAACGCCATACTATAGCTCAGGGAAAAAAGGTCAAAAAAGTGATCTTTCGAAACGCTGAAAAAAGTCACAGAACAGCATGTTTGGGCATTTTATAGAGTAATTTGTTGAAAAAAAGGTCTAAAAAGTCAATATTTTGAGTGTTTGAGGCCAAAGTTTAGTATGGACAAAAACGCCATATTATAGGTCAGGGAAAAAAGGTCAAAAAAGTGATCTCCCCAAATACTGAAAAAAGTCATTGAACACCATGTTCAGGCTGTTTACAGCAGAGCCTGTTGAAAAAACAGTCGAAAAAGTCAATATTTTGAGCGTTTGAGGCCAAAGTTTAGTATGGAGAAAAACGCCATACTATAGCTCAGGGAAAAAAGGTCAAAAAAGTGATCTTTCGAAACGCTGAAAAAAGTCACAGAACAGCATGTTCGGGCTGTTTATAGTGTAATCTGTTGAAAAAATGGTCTAAAAAGTCAATATTTTGAGCATTTCAGGCCAAAGTTTTGTATGGAGAAAAACGCCATACTATAGCTCAGGGAAAAAAGGTCAAAAAAGTGATCTTTCGAAACGCTGAAAAAAGTCACTGAACAGCATGTTCGGGCTGTTTATAGTGTAATCTGTTGAAAAAATCAACTAAAAACTCAATATTTTGAGCATTTTAAGCCAAAGTTTCGTATGGAGAAAAACGTCATACTATAGCTCAGGAAAAAATGGTCAAAAAGTAATCTCTCCAAATACTGAAAAAAGTCATAGAACAGCATGTTCGAGCTGTTTATAGTGTAATCTGTTGAAAAAAATGGTCTAAAACGTCAATATTTTGAGCGTTTGAGGCCAAAGTTTAGTATGGAGAAAAACGCCATACTATAGCTCAGGAAAAAATGGTCAAAAAGTGATCTTTCGAAACGCTGAAAAAAGTCACAGAACAGCATGTTTGGGCATTTTATAGAGTAATTTGTTGAAAAAAAGGTCTAAAAAGTCAATATTTTGAGTGTTTGAGGCCAAAGTTTAGTATGGACAAAAACGCCATATTATAGCTCAGGGAAAAATGTTCAAAAAAGCGATCTCTCCAAATACTAAAAAAAGTCATTGAACAGCATGTTCAGGCTGTTCATAGTATAGCCTGTTGAAAAAAATGGTCTAAAAAGTCAATATTTTGAGCGTTTTAGGCCAAAGTTTAGTATGGAGTAAAAGTCCATACTATAGCTCAGGGAAAAAAGGTCAAAAAAGTGATCTTTCGAAACGCTGAAAAAAGTCACAGAACAGCATGTTCGGGCTGTTTATAGTGTAATCTGTTGAAAAAATGGTCTAAAACGTCAATATTTTGAGCATTTCAGGCCTGAGTGTCGTATGGAGAAAATCGCCATACTATAGCCCAGGGAAAAAGGTCAAAAAGTGATCTTTCAAACGCTGAAAAAGTCACAGAACAGCATGTTTGGGCATTTTATAGAGTAATTTGTTGAAAAAAGGTCTAAAAAGTCAATATTTTGAGTGTTTGAGGCCAAAGTTTAGTATGGACAAAAACGCCATATTATAGGTCAGGGAAAAATGGTCAAAAAGTAATCTCCAAATACTGAAAAAAGTCATTGAACACCATGTTCAGGCTGTTTACAGCAGAGCCTGTTGAAAAAACAGTCGAAAAAGTCAATATTTTGAGCGTTTGAGGCCAAAGTTTAGTATGGAGAAAAACGCCATACTATAGCTCAGGGAAAAAAGTTCAAAAAAGTGATCTTTCGAAACGCTGAAAAAAGTCACTGAACAGCATGTTGATGCTGTTTATACTGTAGTCTGTTGAAAAAATCAACTAAAAACTCAATATTTTGAGCATTTTAAGCCAAAGTTTCGTATGGAGAAAAACGTCATACTATAACTCAGGAAAAAATGGTCAAAAAGTAATCTCCAAATACTGAAAAAAGTCATAGAACAGCATGTTCGAGCTGTTTATAGTGTAATCTGTTGAAAAAAATGGTCTAAAACGTCAATATTTTGAGCGTTTGAGGCCAAAGTTTAGTATGGAGAAAAACGCCATACTATAGCTCAGGGAAAAAGGTCAAAAAAGTGATCTTTCAAACGCTGAAAAAGTCAAGGAACAGCATGTTTGGGCATTTTATAGTGTAATTTGTTGAAAAAAGGTCTAAAAGTCAATATTTTGAGTGTTTGAGGCCAAAGTTTCAGTATGGAGAAAAGCACCATACTATAGCTCAGGGAAAAATGTACAAAAGAGCTATCTCTCCAAACAATAAAAAGTCATTGAACAGCATGTTCAGGCTGTTCATAGTATAGCCTGTTGAAAAAAAGGTCTAAAAAGTCAATATTTTGAGCGTTTTAGGCCAAAGTTTAGTATGGAGTAAAAGTCCATACTATAGCTCAGGGAAAAAAGGTCAAAAAAGTGATCTTTCGAAACGCTGAAAAAAGTCACTGAACAGCATATTCGGGGTGTTCATAGTGTAATCTGTTGAAAAAAATCATCTAAAAAGTCAATATTTTGAGCATTTTAAGCCAAAGTTTTGTATGGAGAAAAACGCCATACTATAGCTCAGGGAAAAAAGGTCAAAAAAGTGATCTTTCGAAACGCTGAAAAAAGTCACAGAACAGCATGTTCGGGCTGTTTATAGTGTAATCTGTTGAAAAAATGGTCTAAAAAGTCAATATTTTGAGCATTTCAGGCCAAAGTTTAGTATGGAGAAAAACGCCATACTATAGCTCAGGAAAAAATGGTCAAAAGTAATCTCCAAATACTGAAAAAAGTCACAGAACAGCATGTTCGGGCTGTTTATAGTGTAATCTGTTGAAAAAATGGTCTAAAAAGTCAATATTTTGAGCATTTGAGGCCAAAGTTTAGTATGGAGAAAAAGCCATACTATAGCTCAGGAAAAAGGTCAAAAAGTGATCTTTCGAAACGCTGAAAAAAGTCATAGAACAGGATGTTCACGCTGTTTATAGTGTAATCTGTTGAAAAAATCAACTAAAAACTCAATATTTTGAGCATTTTAAGCCAAAGTTTAGTATGGAGAAAAATGCCATACTATAGCTCAGGAAAAATGGTCAAAAAGTAATCTCTCCAAATACTGAAAAAAGTCATAGAACAGCATGTTCAGGCTGTTTATAGTGTAATCTGTTGAAAAAATGGTCTAAAACGTCAATATTTTGAGCGTTTGAGGCCAAAGTTTAGTATGGAGAAAAACGCCATACTATAGCTCAGGGAAAAAAGGTCAAAAAAGTGATCTTTCGAAACGCTGAAAAAAGTCACAGAACAGCATGTTTGGGCATTTTATAGAGTAATTTGTTGAAAAAAAGGTCTAAAAAGTCAATATTTTGAGTGTTTGAGGCCAAAGTTTAGTATGGACAAAAACGCCATATTATAGGTCAGGGAAAAATGGTCAAAAAGTAATCTCTCCAAATACTGAAAAAAGTCATTGAACAGCATGTTCAGGCTGTTTATAGTATAGCCTGTTGAAAAAATGGTCTAAAAAGTCAATATTTTGAGCGTTTTAGGCCAAAGTTTAGTATGGACAAAAACGCCATACTATAGCTCAGGAAAAAGGTCAAAAGTGATCTTTCAAACGCTGAAAAAGTCACAGAACAGCATGTTCGGGCTGTTTATAGTGTAATCTGTTGAAAAAATGGTCTAAAAAGTCAATATTTTGAGCACTGTAGGCCAAAGTTTTGTTTGGAAAAAAAAAAGGCATAGTATAGCTCAGGGAAAAACGGTCAAAAAGTGATCTTTCGAAACGCTGAAAAAAGTCACAGAACAGCATGTTTGGGCATTTTATAGTGTAATTTGTTGAAAAAAAGGTCTAAAAAGTCAATATTTTGAGTGTTTGAGGCCAAAGTTTCGTATGGAGAAAGACGCCATACTATAGCTCAGGGAAAAATGTTCAAAAAAGCGATCTCTCCAAATACTAAAAAAAGTCATTGAACAGCATGTTCAGGCTGTTCATAGTATAGCCTGTTGAAAAAAATGGTCTAAAAAGTCAATATTTTGAGCGTTTTAGGCCAAAGTTTAGTATGGAGTAAAAGTCCATACTATAGCTCAGGGAAAAAAGGTCAAAAAAGTGATCTTTCGAAACGCTGAAAAAAGTCACAGAACAGCATGTTCGGGCTGTTTATAGTGTAATCTGTTGAAAAAATGGTCTAAAAAGTCAATATTTTGAGCATTTCAGGCCAAAGTTTAGTATGGAGAAAAAAGCCATACTATAGCGCAGGGATAAAAGGTCAAAATAGTGATCTTTCGAAACGCTGAAAAAGTCACAGAACAGCATGTTTGGGCATTTTATAGAGTAATTTGTTGAAAAAAGGTCAAAAAATTCAATATTTGGAGTGTTTAAGGCAAAAGTTAAGTAGGAACAAAAAGCCAATATTATAGGTCAGGGAAAAAAGGTCAAAAAAGTGATCTCCCCAAATACTGAAAAAGTCATTGAACACCATGTTCAGGCTGTTTACAGCAGAGCCTGTTGAAAAAACAGTCGAAAAAGTCAATATTTTGAGCGTTTGAGGCCAAAGTTTAGTATGGAGAAAAACGCCATACTATAGCTCAGGGAAAAAAGTTCAAAAAAGTGATCTTTCGAAACGCTGAAAAAAGTCACTGAACAGCATGTTGATGCTGTTTATACTGTAGTCTGTTGAAAAAATCAACTAAAAACTCAATATTTTGAGCATTTTAAGCCAAAGTTTCGTATGGAGAAAAACGTCATACTATAGCTCAGGAAAAAATGGTCAAAAAGTAATCTCCAAATACTGAAAAAAGTCATAGAACAGCATGTTCGAGCTGTTTATAGTGTAATCTGTTGAAAAAATGGTCTAAAACGTCAATATTTTGAGCGTTTGAGGCCAAAGTTTAGTATGGAGAAAAACGCCATACTATAGCTCAGGGAAAAAAGGTCAAAAAAGTGATCTTTCGAAACGCTGAAAAAAGTCAAGGAACAGCATGTTTGGGCATTTTATAGTGTAATTTGTTGAAAAAAAGGTCTAAAAAGTCAATATTTTGAGTGTTTCGGGCCAAAGTTTCGTATGGAGAAAGACGCCATACTATAGCTCAGGGAAAAATGTTCAAAAAAGCGATCTCTCCAAATACTAAAAAAAGTCATTGAACAGCATGTTCAGGCTGTTCATAGTATAGCCTGTTGAAAAAAATGGTCTAAAAAGTCAATATTTTGAGCGTTTTAGGCCAAAGTTTAGTATGGAGTAAAAGTCCATACTATAGCTCAGGAAAAAATGGTCAAAAAGTGATCTTTCGAAACGCTGAAAAAAGTCACTGAACAGCATATTCGGGGTGTTCATAGTGTAATCTGTTGAAAAAAATCATCTAAAAAGTCAATATTTTGAGCATTTTAAGCCAAAGTTTTGTATGGAGAAAAACGCCATACTATAGCTCAGGGAAAAAAGGTCAAAAAAGTGATCTTTCGAAACGCTGAAAAAAGTCACAGAACAGCATGTTCGGGCTGTTTATAGTGTAATCTGTTGAAAAAATGGTCTAAAAAGTCAATATTTTGAGCATTTCAGGCCAAAGTTTAGTATGGAGAAAAACGCCATACTATAGCTCAGGGAAAAAAGGTCAAAAAAGTGATCTTTCAAATACTGAAAAAGTCACAGAACAGCATGTTCGGGCTGTTTATAGTGTAATCTGTTGAAAAAATGGTTTAAAAAGTCAATATTTTGAGCGTTTGAGGCCAAAGTTTAGTATGGAGAAAAACGCCATACTATAGCTCAGGGAAAAAAGGTCAAAAAAGTGATCTTTCGAAACGCTGAAAAAAGTCACTGAACAGCATGTTGATGCTGTTTATACTGTAGTCTGTTGAAAAAATCAACTAAAACTCAATATTTTGAGCATTTTAAGCCAAAGTTTCGTATGGAGAAAAACGCCATACTATAGCTCAGGAAAAAATGGTCAAAAAGTAATCTCTCCAAATACTGAAAAAAGTCATAGAACAGCATGTTCAGGCTGTTTATAGTGTAATCTGTTGAAAAAATGGTCTAAAACGTCAATATTTTGAGCGTTTGAGGCCAAAGTTTAGTATGGAGAAAAACGCCATACTATAGCTCAGGGAAAAAAGGTCAAAAAAGTGATCTTTCGAAACGCTGAAAAAAGTCACAGAACAGCATGTTTGGGCATTTTATAGTGTAATTTGTTGAAAAAAAGGTCTAAAAAGTCAATATTTTGAGTGTTTCGGGCCAAAGTTTCGTATGGAGAAAGACGCCATACTATAGCTCAGGAAAAATGTTCAAAAAAGCGATCTCTCCAAATACTAAAAAAAGTCATTGAACAGCATGTTCAGGCTGTTCATAGTATAGCCTGTTGAAAAAACAGTCGAAAAAGTCAATATTTTGAGCGTTTTAGGCCAAAGTTTAGTATGGAGTAAAAGTCCATACTATAGCTCAGGGAAAAAAGGTCAAAAAGTGATCTTTCGAAACGCTGAAAAAAGTCACAGAACAGCATGTTCGGGCTGTTTATAGTGTAATCTGTTGAAAAAATGGTCTAAAAAGTCAATATTTTGAGCATTTCAGGCCAAAGTTTAGTATGGAGAAAAACGCCATACTATAGCTCAGGGAAAAAAAGGTCAAAAAAGTGATCTTTCAAAACGCTGAAAAAAGTCACAGAACAGCATGTTTGGGCATTTTATAGAGTAATTTGTTGAAAAAAAGGTCTAAAAAGTCAATATTTTGAGTGTTTGAGGCCAAAGTTTAGTATGGACAAAACGCCATATTATAGGTCAGGGCTAAAAGGTCAAAAAAGTGATCTCCCCAAATACTGAAAAAAGTCATTGAACACCATGTTCAGGCTGTTTACAGCAGAGCCTGTTGAAAAAACAGTCGAAAAAGTCAATATTTTGAGCGTTTGAGGCCAAAGTTTAGTATGGAGAAAAACGCCATACTATAGCTCAGGGAAAAAAGTTCAAAAAAGTGATCTTTCGAAACGCTGAAAAAAGTCACTGAACAGCATGTTGATGCTGTTTATACTGTAGTCTGTTGAAAAAATCAACTAAAAACTCAATATTTTGAGCATTTTAAGCCAAAGTTTCGTATGGAGAAAAACGTCATACTATAACTCAGGAAAAAATGGTCAAAAAGTAATCTCCAAATACTGAAAAAAGTCATAGAACAGCATGTTCGAGCTGTTTATAGTGTAATCTGTTGAAAAAATGGTCTAAAACGTCAATATTTTGAGCGTTTGAGGCCAAAGTTTAGTATGGAGAAAAACGCCATACTATAGCTCAGGGAAAAAAGGTCAAAAAAGTGATCTTTCGAAACGCTGAAAAAAGTCAAGGAACAGCATGTTTGGGCATTTTATAGTGTAATTTGTTGAAAAAAGGTCTAAAAAGTCAATATTTTGAGTGTTTGACCCAAAGTTTCAGATGGAGAAAGGCAGCAATACTATAGCTCAGGGAAAAATGTTCAAAGAAGCGATCTCTCCAAATACTAAAAAAAGTCATTGAACAGCATGTTCAGGCTGTTCATAGTATAGCCTGTTGAAAAAATGGTCTAAAAAGTCAATATTTTGAGCGTTTGAGGCCAAAGTTTAGTATGGAGTAAAAGTCCATACTATAGCTCAGGGAAAAAAGGTCAAAAAAGTGATCTTTCGAAACGCTGAAAAAAGTCACTGAACAGCATATTCGGGGTGTTCATAGTGTAATCTGTTGAAAAAAATCATCTAAAAAGTCAATATTTTGAGCATTTTAAGCCAAAGTTTTGTATGGAGAAAAAGTCCATACTATAGCTCAGGGGAAAAAAGGTCAAAAAGTGATCTTTCGAAACGCTGAAAAAAGTCACAGAACAGCATGTTCGGGCTGTTTATAGTGTAATCTGTTGAAAAATGGTCTAAAAAGTCAATATTTTGAGCATTTCAGGCCAAAGTTTAGTATGGAGAAAAACGCCATACTATAGCTCAGGGAAAAAAAGGTCAAAAAAGTGATCTTTCGAAACGCTGAAAAAAGTCACAGAACAGCATGTTTGGGCATTTTATAGAGTAATTTGTTGAAAAAAAGGTCTAAAAAGTCAATATTTTGAGTGTTTGAGGCCAAAGTTTAGTATGGACAAAAACGCAATATTATAGGGCAGGGAAAAAGGTCAAAAAGTGATCTCCCAGATACTGGAAAAAGTCATTGAACACCATGTTCAGGCTGTTTACAGCAGAGCCTGTTGAAAAAACAGTCGAAAAAGTCAATATTTTGAGCGTTTGAGGCCAAAGTTTAGTATGGAGAAAAACGCCATACTATAGCTCAGGAAAAAATGGTCAAAAAGTGATCTTTCGAAACGCTGAAAAAAGTCACTGAACAGCATGTTGATGCTGTTTATACTGTAGTCTGTTGAAAAAATCAACTAAAAACTCAATATTTTGAGCATTTTAAGCCAAAGTTTCGTATGGAGAAAAACGTCATACTATAGCTCAGGAAAAAATGGTCAAAAAGTAATCTCCAAATACTGAAAAAAGTCATAGAACAGCATGTTCGAGCTGTTTATAGTGTAATCTGTTGAAACAATGGTCTAAAACGTCAATATTTTGAGCGTTTGAGGCCAAAGTTTAGTATGGAGAAAAACGTCATACTATAGCTCAGGAAAAAAGGTCAAAAAAGTGATCTTTCGAAACGCTGAAAAAAGTCAAGGAACAGCATGTTTGGGCATTTTATAGTGTAATTTGTTGAAAAAAAGGTCTAAAAAGTCAATATTTTGAGTGTTTCGGGCTCAGGGAAAAATGTTCAAAAAAGCGATCTCTCCAAATACTAAAAAAAGTCATTGAACAGCATGTTCAGGCTGTTCATAGTATAGCCTGTTGAAAAAAATGGTCTAAAAAGTCAATATTTTGAGCGTTTTAGGCCAAAGTTTAGTATGGAGTAAAAGTCCATACTATAGCTCAGGGAAAAAAGGTCAAAAAGTGATCTTTCGAAACGCTGAAAAAGTCACTGAACAGCATATTCGGGGTGTTCATAGTGTAATCTGTTGAAAAAAATCATCTAAAAAGTCAATATTTTGAGCATTTTAAGCCAAAGTTTTGTATGGAGAAAAACGCCATACTATAGCTCAGGGAAAAAAGGTCAAAAAGTAATCTCTCCAAATACTGAAAAAAGTCACAGAACAGCATGTTCGGGCTGTTTATAGTGTAATCTGTTGAAAAAATGGTCTAAAAAGTCAATATTTTGAGCATTTCAGGCCAAAGTTTAGTATGGAGAAAACGATACTGTAGCTCAGGGAAATAAGGTCAATAAAGTGATCTTTCGAAACGCTGAAAAAAGTCACAGAACAGCATGTTTGGGCATTTTATAGAGTAATTTGTTGAAAAAAGGTCTAAAAAGTCAATATTTTGAGTGTTTGAGGCCAAAGTTTAGTATGGACAAAAACGCCATATTATAGGTCAGGGAAAAATGGTCAAAAAGTAATCTCCAAATACTGAAAAAAGTCATAGAACAGCATGTTCGAGCTGTTTATAGTGTAATCTGTTGAAAAAATGGTCTAAAAAGTCAATATTTTGAGCGTTTGAGGCCAAAGTTTAGTATGGACAAAAACGCCATACTATAGCTCAGGGAAAAAGGTCAAAAAAGTGATCTTTCAAAACGCTGAAAAAAGTCAAGGAACAGCATGTTTGGGCATTTTATAGTGTAATTTGTTGAAAAAAAGGTCTAAAAAGTCAATATTTTGAGTGTTTGAGGCCAAAGTTTAGTATGGAGAAAGACGCCATACTATAGCTCAGGGAAAAATGTTCAAAAAAGCGATCTCTCCAAATACTAAAAAAAGTCATTGAACAGCATGTTCGGGCTGTTTATAGTGTAATCTGTTGAAAAAATGGTCTAAAAAGTCAATATTTTGAGCGTTTTAGGCCAAAGTTTAGTATGGAGTAAAAGTCCATACTATAGCTCAGGGAAAAAAGGTCAAAAAAGTGATCTTTCGAAACGCTGAAAAAAGTCACAGAACAGCATGTTCAGGCTGTTTATAGTGTAATCTGTTGAAAAAATGGTCTAAAACGTCAATATTTTGAGCGTTTGAGGCCAAAGTTTAGTATGGAGAAAAACGCCATACTATAGCTCAGGGAAAAAAAGGTCAAAAAGTGATCTTTCGAAACGCTGAAAAAAGTCACAGAACAGCATGTTTGGGCATTTTATAGAGTAATTTGTTGAAAAAAAGGTCTAAAAAGTCAATATTTTGAGTGTTTGAGGCCAAAGTTTAGTATGGAGAAAAACGCCATACTATAGCTCAGGGAAAAAAGGTTAAAAACGTGATCTCTCCAAATACTAAAAAAAGTCATTGAACAGCATGTTCGAGCTGTTTATAGTGTAATCTGTTGAAAAAATGGTCTAAAAAGTCAATATTTTGAGCGTTTGAGGCCAAAGTTTAGTATGGAGAAAAACGCCATACTATAGCTCAGGGAAAAAAGGTCAAAAAAGTGATCTTTCGAAACGCTGAAAAAAGTCACAGAACAGCATGTTTGGGCATTTTATAGAGTAATTTGTTGAAAAAAAGGTCTAAAAAGTCAATATTTTGAGTGTTTGAGGCCAAAGTTTAGTATGGACAAAAACGCCATATTATAGGTCAGGGAAAAAAGGTCAAAAAAGTGATCTCCCCAAATACTGAAAAAAGTCATTGAACACCATGTTCAGGCTGTTCATAGTGTAATCTGTTGAAAAAATGGTCTAAAACGTCAATATTTTGAGCGTTTGAGGCCAAAGTTTAGTATGGAGAAAAAAGCCATACTATACCTCAGGAAAAAAGGTCAAAAAGTGATCTTTCAAACGCTGAAAAAAGTCACAGAACAGCATGTTTGGGCATTTTATAGAGTAATTTGTTGAAAAAAAGGTCTAAAAAGTCAATATTTTGAGCGTTTGAGGCCAAAGTTTAGTATGGAGAAAAACGCCATACTATAGGTCAGGGAAAAATGTTCAAAAAAGCGATCTCTCCAAATACTAAAAAAAGTCATAGAACAGCATGTTCGAGCTGTTTATAGTGTAATCTGTTGAAAAAATGGTCTAAAACGTCAATATTTTGAGCGTTTTAGGCCAAAGTTTAGTATGGAGTAAAAGTCCATACTATAGCTCAGGGAAAAAAGGTCAAAAAAGTGATCTTTCGAAACGCTGAAAAAAGTCACAGAACAGCATGTTCGGGCTGTTTATAGTGTAATCTGTTGAAAAAATGGTCTAAAAAGTCAATATTTTGAGCATTTCAGGCCAAAGTTTAGTATGGAGAAAAACGCCATACTATAGCTCAGGGAAAAAAGGTCAAAAAAGTGATCTTTCGAAACGCTGAAAAAAGTCACAGAACAGCATGTTTGGGCATTTTATAGAGTAATTTGTTGAAAAAAAGGTCTAAAAAGTCAATATTTTGAGTGTTTGAGGCCAAAGTTTAGTATGGACAAAACGCCATATTATAGGTCAGGGAAAAAAGGTCAAAAAAGTGATCTCACAAAATAATGCAAACAGTCATTGAACACCATGTTCAGGCTGTTTACAGCAGAGCCTGTTGAAAAAACAGTCGAAAAAGTCAATATTTTGAGCGTTTGAGGCCAAAGTTTAGTATGGAGAAAAACCATACTATAGCTCAGGAAAAAGTTCAAAAAAGTGATCTTTCGAAGCGCTGAAAAAAGTCACTGAACAGCATGTTGATGCTGTTTATACTGTAGTCTGTTGAAAAAATCAACTAAAAACTCAATATTTTGAGCATTTTAAGCCAAAGTTTCGTATGGAGAAAAACGTCATACTATAACTCAGGAAAAAATGGTCAAAAAGTAATCTCCAAATACTGAAAAAAGTCATAGAACAGCATGTTCGAGCTGTTTATAGTGTAATCTGTTGAAAAAATGGTCTAAAACGTCAATATTTTGAGCGTTTGAGGCCAAAGTTTAGTATGGAGAAAAACGCCATACTATAGCTCAGGGAAAAAAGGTCAAAAAAGTGATCTTTCGAAACGCTGAAAAAAGTCAAGGAACAGCATGTTTGGGCATTTTATAGTGTAATTTGTTGAAAAAAAGGTCTAAAAATCCAATATTTGGGGTGTTTGAGGCCAAAGTTTCGTATGGAGAAAAACGCCATACTATAGCTCAGGGAAAAATGTTCAAAAAAGCGATCTCTCCAAATACTAAAAAAAGTCATTGAACAGCATGTTCAGGCTGTTCATAGTATAGCCTGTTGAAAAAATGGTGTAAAAAGTCAATATTTTGATCGTTTTAAACCAAAGTTTAGTGTAGAGTAAAAGTCCATACTATAGCTCAGGAAAAAAGGTCAAAAAGTGATCTTCAAACAGCTGAAAAAAGTCACAGAACAGCATGTTCAGGCTGTTTATAGTGTAATCTGTTGAAAAAATGGTCTAAAAAGTCAATATTTTGAGCATTTCAGGCCAAAGTTTAGTATGGAGAAAAAGCATATACTATAGCTCAGGGAAAAAAGGTCAAAAAGTGATCTTTCGAAATGCTGAAAAAAGTCACAGAACAGCATGTTTGGGCATTTTATAGAGTAATTTGTTGAAAAAAAGGTCTAAAAAGTCAATATTTTGAGTGTTTGAGGCCAAAGTTTAGTATGGACAAAAACGCCATATTATAGGTCAGGGAAAAAAGGTCAAAAAGTAATCTCCAAATACTGAAAAAAGTCATAGAACAGCATGTTCGAGCTGTTTATAGTGTAATCTGTTGAAAAAATGGTCTAAAACGTCAATATTTTGAGCGTTTGAGGCCAAAGTTTAGTATGGAGAAAAACGCCATACTATAGCTCAGGGAAAAAGGTCAAAAGTGATCTTTCAAAACGCTGAAAAAAGTCAAGGAACAGCATGATTGGGCATTTTATAGTGTAATTTGTTGAAAAAAAGGACTAAAAAGTCAAT
>NW_028274741.1:0-10000 GCF_026936395.1 Plectropomus leopardus
GGGGACCTTGGCGGTCTGATCCTTGGCTGCAGAAGCTAGCTCTGGGGACGTGGAATGTCACCTCTCTGGTGGGGAAGGAGCCTGAGCTGGTGCACGAGACTGTATAAATAATAAAGGGCTGCGTCAGTGTTCGAATAATACAAAAAAGAGCACATATTTCTGAAATTGTCATGTTTTCTTATTTAAAATACTGTACACTGAAACCTGGGAAAACAAATTGCTTGATTTCTTTGGGAAGAAACATGGGAAGAATGCAATAAGCGATAACAAAAGATATGATGCAAATATTATTAAGAAGCCGGTAAAAAGTAGAGATTTCTGTTATCATATTCCAAACATCACACGCTTCCTGATGCTGCATGACTAGCTGCTGCTGCTGGCGATGATTGAGAGATCTGTAACTTCCAACGTATCCCTAAACACGGCCCTCAGGGGGAGTACATGTGTGGTGTTTGGCAGCATGTCGCAGAACATGGAAATGTGCTGCTGGTATAAATCTGGTCAGGTGGTCCCACAGCTTTGATAGGTTTTTGAAAGGTTTTAATTTTAGAAATTGCTGTTAACCAACTCTAAGTCCATATATTTTGTTTTCTGACAGACTGAGAAGATGTTGTAGTGACACAGTAACGGGAGCTGACGTCTTCAGCTTCTCTGAAGGACAAAAGAAGCACATGGACGTCCTCTGCAGGGACAGGGAGTCTCATCCACCACAAGGTTAGGTATTTGAAAGGCGCAGGCTTGTTCCCAGAGTCGGTTCACTGGAAGGGAAGGAAAAGTTAGATCTGTGTCTGCTGACGAACACTGTGATGCCTGAGCTTTGTGACTTTATCAAAATAATGACAAAGAAGGAGGCATATTTCTTTTTCAACAAAAGGTCAGACAATGACATGCAGTGCTACGACTACACAAATCTTTGCCAGAGTTTAAACAACTGCTATGTCTCCAAAAACATCTCCAAGCTGGAGTTTTTAGCTTCACATATCTGGAGATATCTAGCTATCTAACTTTGTACATTTATTCAAGTACAAAATTTGAGGTGCTTGTACTTGAGCCTTGTCTTTTCATGCTACTTATACTTTTGACTCCAATACATTCAGCAGCTTTTTTGTACTTCATACAATGAACATACATGAACGTGGACTTTACAAAGAAGCAGCAAAAGAACTAAACCCCCCCCACCAAAGATCTGACATTGAGCGTCGGACGACTGTGGGCTCGGTGTGTCGGTGCCCAAAGTGTGTCTTACCTGTCGAGATGAACAGCCCAGACACGGGAACTGCATGGAAATTTGGGCTGTTTTCTCCTACTGATTTTTTGAAAGCAATTCGTTGCTACATAACAAACCTGACAGTCAAGGTACACCGATACACCGATATACTCCACCAGTATTGCGTGGAGGGCCGAATCCCACAGACAACTCCTCGTTAGTATAGTGGTGAGTATCCCCGCCTGTCACGTGGGAGACCGGGGTTCAATTCCCCGACGGGGAGGTTAGCTTCCTTTTCAAATGTGCTGCATCATCTCACCTCATCCATGTCATATGGCTAAACAATATGTTGAATTGGCTGGAAAAGTGGAAGCAAGAGCAAGAGTACTGTAATAGTGATTTCCGGATGGCTCACTGACAGACTAAGCACACATATAAGGCCAATTAGCACAATTTCATCGAAGCAAAGGAGTTGCATTGGCCGGGAATTGAACTCAAAACTCCCTCTTGGCAGGTGAGAATTCTACCACTGAACCACAATGACAACCTCTTTACATCGCTGTCCCTGGTGGATGAGAGGACCCTGAGAGGCTATGGCAGCTGGGGCACGCTGCGATAAAATCAGCTCCATAGCGTTCCCTTCACAGCACCCCAGACCTTCAAGAAGACACCTGGAGGAGATGCTGAGTATCTGGTTGAGGGAGAACCTGATTGTAAGGTGGAATGACAACAGCGTGGTCACTGTGGTGTCGAACATGGAGAGGGAGTTCACCCAAACTGAGGCGAAGAGATGGAACAAACAGAAGAGGCATGGACAAGGTCAGACAGCCCAAGTGTATCCAAGACTGTAACACACACAGGAGGAGTGGACCTGCATGACCAGTTTGTCAGCTGCAACAGAGTCAACATTTTTTACGACTGCGGTGTTAAACGTAAAGTCAAACTCGACGAACGTGAGCTTCTTGGATCATCTGTGTGAGCGAGCCAGTGAGTCGGAGTCCGTGCTCGGGTACACTCGGCCGCGTTCGGCAAATAATTGCTTTCAAAAAATTATTAGGAGAAAACAGCCCAAATTTCCTTGCAGTTCCCGTGTCTAGGCTGCTCATTTCGACAGGTAAGGCACACTTTGGACCCTGACACACCGAGCCCACGGTCGTCCAACGCTCAATGTCGGACCGTTGGTGAGCATTTGTCGACATAGGTTTGGCTATGTGTCTTGCACCGTTGGCGCCAGTCAGCCATTGACGGGCCTTGTCTTCCCAAAATCCATAAGGATCCGAGCACTTGGAGCAAACCGTTTCAAATTCCTCCAGGGCGACCTATAGTGTCTGACTGTAGCAGCGAGACATACAGGTCTGCTGAATTTATTGATTATTATTTAAACCCATTGGCAAAAAAACATAAAAGCTATATTAAGGACACTTATGATTTCATAGATAAAATTAAAAACCTCACCATCCCCACAGGGTCCCTTTTGTTCACTATTGATGTCGAGAGCCTTTACACTAATATAGACACACAAGAAGGCATCCAAGCCATTAGAGACATTTTTTATAAATTTCACGACAAAAGAAGACCAGATAAGGAATTATTCAAATTATTGGAAATTAATCTGACCCGCAACGATTTTGAATTTGATGGACAATTATTTCTCCAAATAAAAGGTACAGCCATGGGCAAGAAATTTGCTCCAGCATATGCTGATATTTTTATGGCCTCATGGGAGACTGCAGCTTTGGACAAATGTGATTAAAAAAAAAACCCTTGCATTATTATAGATACCTTGATGACATTTGGGGCATTTGGACCTATTCTGAGGATGAATTTGCTGCTTTTTTGGACACCTTAAACAATCACAAGCCCTAAATCAAATTAAAAGCCACAACACATCGTAATTCGGTTAATTTTTTGGACACAACCACATTTAAAAGCCCCAAATTTACACTACACAATCCATTGGATGTTGAAGTTCACTTTAAGGTCACGGATACACATGCACTCTTACATAAAAGTAGTCATCATCTCAAACATACATTTGCAGGTATTATTAAGTCACAATTATTACGTTTTCACAGGATATGTACACAGAAAGAGGATTTTAAACAGGCCTCCAAGGTGCTGTTCTCGGCTTTGTCCAGTAGAGGGGACTCTAGGACCTTTTTGAGAAGCAGCTTTAAGGCCTTCCTCCAGGCCAAACCCCTCCTGGTGTCCACTGCACTCCCATTTGTCACCACCTACTCTCCATCTACAGTGAAGCTGGTCAGACAAATTAAAAACAATTTAGAGGCCACAATGAGATCGCATCAACCCCATAATGATGTTAGAGTTATTGCTGTGTTCCAAAAAAATAAAAATCTTCAAGATTTTTTGGTAAGGGCAAAGGTCAGGTCACGGGTCAATCAAAGAGCTGTTCCTAGGAATAATTATTTCAAACAATTAAAATGGGTATATGATTCACATAAACAAAAGGTGTTTAGGACGGCTTTACAGGGGACTATTTTCACTAAAAATTGTGTTTATTTGATGATGTGTAAAGTGTGTAGTTTGAGATATGTGGGGGAAACGAGACATACTATTCATGTACGGGTTACATGTCACAAACATAATATAATTAGACAAAAGCATACAGACCGACATGTTGTCCAGCATTTCGTCCCTCATGGTTGGGATGTGGTTCAGGCCTCGGTCCTGGAGTGTAATCCACACTGGTCCATGGCCCAGAGAAGAAGAGCAGAGAGGGACTGGATTAATAAATTAGGAACAACATTTCCACTAGGCTTGAATGAAAGAATTTACTTTCATGCCTAAACCCAACCTCTCGCCCTAACCCTAACCCTAACCTTAACCCTCACTCTCTAACCATAAGCCTAACCATTTGCAATTTGACCCTAACGCTAATATTATTGGACCCTAACTCCAATCACTATTTATTTCAACCCTAAATTTTAATATATTCGATTACACCCTTACTTCAATCACTGTTTTCCTTCATCACTTTATATGCCTTTTGCCATTTAACCCTAATCTTTATTTATTCTAACCCCAATCATACTTTAATCTGACCTCACCCCAACCATTGCTTTTTCATATGCTTTTTTAATTTAATATTATATTTTATATATTTCTTATAATGGTATGGCTGTGTATAGATATGTATGTGTGTAAGTATATATATGTGTATATATATATATATATATATATATATATATATTAGTGCTGGGCATAGATTAATTTTTTTAATCTAGATTAATCTCACTGCAATCCTGTAGTTAATCTAGATTAATCTAGATTAAAATTATAGATTTGAATTTTGCCAAAGACATTCAAAATAATATCTATCTATCTAAATGATGAAAATGCATCACAAACTGCTTGAGAAAGCTGTTCCACTATAATATTTGGTAAAGAAAAATAATGTTCCATAAGATTTACTTTGGTGTTTAACTTTTTTTTATTTTGTTAAACACAGACATTTAGGAACACAGGTTCTGTCTCCATGTGGAAAAAGCTTTTTCCTGCTAACTGGAATGAACAGCAGAGGGCGCAGCCTCTGATAACATGACCCTAACTGAACTGTGGGCCTACATTAGAGGTCATGAAGAAGACCATTAACGGTCAGCAGCTTTGTGACATGGCTTGAGCCAATCACTCCGGTCACTCAGGCAGACCAGCTTCCGCCTTGTTCACGCCCCCTCCGTGTAATTCGACCAGGTATACATCCGCGCTTAAACAACAAAGTGAAATTGGTGCCTTGCTCACTGTATAGACCCAACTTAGTGAATAGTTTATCGCGCGATAAGGAAATTATCGCGCGATAAACTATTCACTAAGTAAGAATCTTGCGTTAACGCAGCACGTTAACGCCGTTAACGGCCCAGCACTATATATTTTGTATAATCACAAGTTGGGGTTCTTCCCTTGAGAGGGAGCTGGACTGGCCCGCCATGGGGCGGGTCTGGATGGAGCGTGCATTGACTCCGCCGTCCTAATTGGATGGTGGAGTCCATTTTTCTCTTCGCTGAAAATGCACCAAATGTCCTGAAAATGGGCAAAAACACCATAAAAAGACATGAGGGGTCATAAGAAAGGATTCAGCAGACCACTCTGCAGTGTTAGGCCAAATAAAATTGTATTTATTCATTTTTGAAACTTTTTTTTCCAGAAGGGTCCTGTCATGCCTCAGCGCATGTGCTGACAAGGTCAGCCCTCACCTGAAAATCCACCAGATGTCCTAAAAATGGGCAAAAACACAATAAACAGACATCAGGGATCATCAGAGTGGATAATTCCACAGTATTTGGCCAAACAAAATTGTATTTATTTTAATTTTTTTTTCCCCAGACAGGTCTTGTCATGCCTCAGCGCAGGCCAGGGCCTGAGTGAGTGCCTTTGTGTCAATGAACAACAAAATCAAGTACAGTCTCCTATTTTCATAAGGTATTTAAACTGGTGTTTGTGGCCCTTTGTGGAGATTCTACTCAAGGCATGGTAAACTTTCTGTGCAATGTGAGTAAACCGGGCACAACGGTCTCCTATTTTCATAAACTATCTGCCAATCTGGACACTAACGCTCAGGGCGGGCAGAATAGATTACAGCTGCCGAGTCAGAGTTTAGTGTTTTACTTTGTTGCTTTGATTCAAAGCACATTGAGGTGTTTTTTTTCTAAACTGTTTATTCAATACAAACTCTAATTAACTGATCCTTTTGATTATGTTTAGGATGTGGGGTAAGATGATGACACTGGTGTTTGTGGCCCTGGAGATTCTGCTGAGCTACAAGATCATGTTGATGGGAACCGGCATGAAGGCATGGTCAAGTTTTTTTTGTGTGATCTGAATAAACACAGTACAACAAACAGTAATGCATTGTAATGCAGTAGGTTTCCTTGTATAACTATAACTGTATAGTGTTAAGCCACAAAGAATATGATTTTTATTTATTTATTTTTTTCCAGAATATCTAAATTTTCAAAAAGTTTTCAAAAAAATCTAAAGCGCATGCTTCAAATGCAAGTGCCAATAAATATATTCCAAATTATGACCCATATTTATATTCCCTAAGGAAACAATACAAAGGTTACAGATGTTACAATGTTATAAGTATGGAGTCTGAGTGGCAGGGGTGACCCTGCATTACCTGCTCTGACCACATGATGGCAATGGTGAGCTATATGGGCCTGCAGTGTTGTGTGCAGGCAGGCTGCAGTGTGAGAGTGCCTAAACAAAAGAAGAGCCATTAAGCAGAACAAAGAGCTGGTCTGTGGGGGTCAAGTTAGTACACCAACTTGACCCCCACAGACCAGCACTTTGTTCTGGCCCTCTCATACAGCAGTAGCCTTTCTGTAGGAGCTGAGACTCAGCCAGGGGGATATTGCTCCACACACCTCCCCATAATTGTGATCACTTTGTCAGGTTTTATGCCTTCAGTGACCCGTATCTTACACAGAATGAGTCTAACCACTTGAAAGCCCCCCTCCCCCCACAGCAAGCCAGGGTCCAGGCTTACTACTACTGCAACTACTGCTGCTCTGTGGGACGCTGCCATGTCCCATCCCCCGATGAGCCACGTTACTGTAACGACCCTGCTTTTGTTCTGGCCCTCACTCTTACCTGTGCTGACATCCTCCAAATGATACACAGGAGACAAATAATTGCATTAGCATCACCACACTTTACTAAGACAGACATATTTAAAAAGTACAGTCACAATATATATTGCCATTGTGCAGTGTACATAGGCCATATATACAATATGTACAGGTGGTGCAGTATTCATGCAGTGCACTGTAGACAGAATATATTATATATAAAAACAGGCAGTGTATTAGCAGTAACATTATGAACAGCATAGACAGATGATTTAAGTATGTGACCTGTGCATATGTGTATTAACAGTAACACATCAAGAGCAGCAAAAGTGTATGACAGCAAGAGCAGCAGAATGTGGCTTTGTATAATTGTAATTACAGTATTTACATTGTATACTTGTACTGTAGAGAATGCAGGCAGGTGAAGAGCAGGCCACTTTGCATAGAGGCAGAGGGAAAAGTCCTGGTTTATTGTCTTTGCGTGTCAAGATGGAGCCTTCAGGGCTGGCTAAGAGTATTCGATTACAGTTCAGCGGGTCTGGGACATGTAACAGAATGACTGAAGGCTGATGTCTGGCAGATTATGGGAGCCCTCCTCCCTCTCCTCCAAAACATTTCTTGGTGACTCCACCGGGAAGCAACACTTCCTGATGTGCTGAAATCGTCCTGGTTGCAAGGAAAAGAGTCACATGTCGTTCCTCTCCATCCATTTCAAACGTGAAATGTTTGGGCATGACGTTGGCCTTTTTTTTTTTTGAACGCTTGATAAACCGGCCTGGAGTCTGCTGTCCAGGGTGGCAATCACAGCTGCTCACTTCTTGGCCCTCACTGGCTGTGACAACACGTCCATGATCATCACAGACCACCTCACCAGTACACAATGTGCGCTTTGTGAAAACTCTTGTGCTCTTCCCTTCAGAGTGTGGGATGCAAAGTCCTTTCCACTTCTGTTTCTTCACAAGTCTCTGAATCTTTGGGCAGTTCATGATGTTAACGTCAGATCCAGAGGGTCTCCACCCGTCAAGAAGTCGTTGGCTACCGACTTTACCGACCCATGCCTGCTTTGCAACACATTTTGCGAGCTGCTTATGTGTTGGCTGACGCCAAGGGAAGAGCGCTGTCAAAAAAAAAAAGTTGTGTTAGTCATGAAGATAATAATTTAGGACTTTGAATCATGTAATTATGTTTACGTGAAAATAATGTCAAAAGAAAATACTCACAGCGAACATATTCTTGTCGCAGTTTCAGCTGCTGCTTCTCCCAGCGCTCATACACCTTTCGCCAACAGGATACACCCGGTAGAAGTTCCTGTTTTGGTTTTGGCCCATGAATTGTGACAGGATATTTCTCCAGTAGGGTTTGAAGTGACGCCTCAATTTCCTTCCTGACAGCAGTAGAAGAATCAGCAGTAGAAGAACCAGCAGTGCTGCGGGTAATACGGCTGCTACTCTCCTCAGAAGACTCACAGCTATTGTGTTTCTCCGCTGTTGCGCTGGAACGGGTCAGGTAATCGGCCACCATTGACTTTTCAGCATCAGAGTACTCTTTAGTTGCCGTCTCATAGACTCTGCGTGCCATCTGGCTGGTGACTGGTGTGAGGTTGTTACTTTTGTGCAACCGGTTCAGGTCACTGGAGGCACTGTGGATCTGCCTCCCTGCAGTGGAAATGAAGAATCTCTCTTCTCCGTCCATCTCATCCTCCACATCCCTCTTGCGTTTCCTGGTGCCTCTCTGGAGCTCTGGCCGCACCAGTCTGTAGTACGCATCAAACCACTGTTGGCAGAGGACAAAAGGACATTGAGATTACTTTCTGCTGGAACAGAAATGATGTTCTGACAGGTTCTGACAGAAAATGTGATGAACTTACACGCTCCTCCTGCTCTGACAGGGCGAATGAGGCCACTTGCTGTGCTACGGTCTTGTGCTCCTGTAACCCAACAACATAGTGTGATTCGCATCTTCTCCTGGAAAGCCACTCCCTGACCTGTAAAAATATGAGGATATCAACTTAATTAGTAGTGTTAATGACTAAAATATCAGGGGGAAATTTGCCAATGCAGACCAAAATAATACGGAAACACTCACAGTCATGTGCTCCACCACGCCCGGTCGTTGGAGGTGTCGCAAGATCACAACAGCTGAGAGGTAGTACACCACAAAGAGCCTTTCGTCAGCGCCCAGGGTGTCAGGACAAACCAACAGTTTATCCATAACTGCCAAGAAGTCCTTCTTGGCCTTCTCCAGAACAGCCACGCAGTCTGTTGTTGACAACTGGTGTTTGTCAATCAACATGTTGTGCCTATGACAAAAGAAACAAACAAATATTTATAACACATATATATATAAACACATCATATTACAGCAGACAGAGAGAGGACTACCAGTTCTTCACCGTTTACATGGGTACAATAACAAACCTCAGCTGGGTGATCTCCTTCTTCGATTGCTTGGAAATGATTTCCTGCAAAGATCCAATGAACTCAGTGAAGTGCTGGCACTCTTTAAAAAAGGCCTCATCCTCATGCCTCATGTTGGTTTGGACTGTGTGGAAACCCAGGAATCTGTCAGGGGAAGTAAGAGGATTTGAGTATGTACATGTACTAACAACTGGTCGTGCTGCGGAGTAATGTTCAGCAGCAAATCCGCATCAAAATACAGAAGCTCGGTTGAGAGATTCATTTACTAACAAGTTACTAGACTGTTGACATCATCATAAAAACAAAATTTGCTACTAACCTTTTCAAGCTCTTAAGGTAAATCTGCTGTGTTCTCTTTTTCAGTTTTGCCTCAGAGAGCTCACGGAGGTACTGTCGCAGCTTCTCTCTATCACCGACAAACTGCAGGGATGGTGCCTCTGGGTCAGCATAATAGAGATACCGAGCAACATTTTCAACCTGAAAATTGAAGAGATCATGTCAAATTGCCTTCTAGTCATGACTGTTTTGCCTTTTTATTAACCTGCATACAAAGTTTCTAATAAAAACAGTGTTTAACGGTGGCCCTCACCTCCTGTTTGTAATTGTCATTGCCGAGATCCTTCTTTGGGTAGTTGGCAAAGTCTTTCAGCAGTGGATGGTCCAGAGAAAGCCTCTGATATAGGCCCTTCTCAAGCATGAGCTGCTTGGTCCGGATGCTGTATTTTGGAGCTTGGACACCGCAATGAGCTTAGATTGTGCTCTTTCCAACAGTATCATATAATCTCGTA